>NC_090776.1:14267349-14514849 GCF_040054535.1 Antennarius striatus
TACTATGGCGAGTGATTTCTGAAAGAATCTCGACTGAATGTAAGATCTTTTCAGATATTAATAATGCCATTTGAATAGCTTTTCATACATTCACAATGGTCAACCTAATTTAATGGTCTTAGAAGTGCACTTCATTACTTGATAAAAACTCTGTTACATAGAGAGGTGACTAACAGTACCCGGGGAGGGAGACAGCATTGACTGGCTGGATTGTAAGTGGAGTCTCAACTCATAAATTAGAACCTTAACTCCTATTAAACATTTATTGAAAAGACACATATTTTTATTTTGAGCAAAGGTGGGTGACTTGCTTATAATTGAACCATTTACAAGCAAACCTTGGTTTTCAAATGCTTTGGACATTGAACAAATTGGAATTCGACCAAAAAATTTGGAATTTTTTTGTTTTAGAAGTCGAACAAAATTTGGAAGTCGAACGCGAAACAAACACAGTAACGTCCATCCTCGTCCTCCTCTCCCTCCCCATCATTCACGTATTCCAACTGCTCACCACCACAAAGATAAAAATTCTTATCTTTATTGTTCTTATGCTTTAACTGTAATGTGCTTTTTATTTTAGTTTACTGTATTCAATATTTTTTTTCACTTAATTTGCATTCCATTGCCTATGGTACGAGTTACCATAGGTTTCCTATGGTACGAGTTACGGTACCGTAAACTTCTGTCCAAAAGATGACGGTAACTCATACCTTAGGCTAATCTGATTACGTTGATGATTTTTATTTCTTTCTGTTACGATACCAGACTTGCTCATCCGGAATCTGCGTGGTGAATGGTAAGCAGAACGAAATACCCTTTTCCCTTCTTTATTGAACCGGAGCCCGGAGTTTTAAACACACAATTGAACACTGGCACATTACGCAAGTCGCACTAGAGAACAAGAGCATTATATTTACATGCAACCACTTCCGGGTACAACAGGAAGTCCCAAAATAAGAGCGTCACAGCACTGTGCTTAACACTTTCTCGTGTTTGCTTCTTTCTTTTACATTTGTTTGATATGTTTCATTACTATACAATTTGATATATAAATGACATTATGAAATAGCATATAGTACGCAGCTACAGAGGCAGAAAATGGATGGATATTATGTTGAAAAAAGGTAGTTTTCTAGCATCTTGGAACAGATTAAGACCATTTACATAATTTGTAATGGGAAAAATGTATTTGGAATTCGAACAAATCGGTATTTGAACAGCCTTCCGGAACGAATTGTGGTCAGAAACCGAGGTTTGCCTGTACTAGATGTTGCTGCAACAGAAAGGCAAGGCAGACAGACTATGATGATGATTACAATGATACACTGAGGGAACTGTAGAATACTTTTCATTTCCATTAAAAAAAAAAATCTAAAAACAAAACATTAATTATCCAATTCAACAAGGAGAATCATGTTAAGGAAGCAACTAATGAGGCAAATAATACAAGTTTAAAATAAATCTCAAAGCCAAACAGGTTTTAAATAGATATACAGTATTTACACATCTTATTTAAAATCAATTCATCTGCATCTGGTGATCTCAATTACTATTTGTTGATCTTAAATATGTACAACACAGCCTGTACATGTGTTAATTATTGTGATGTAAAAGTTTCCAGCTGCCTTATGTACAACCTCTGGTGCAGGGATTCTCCTGAGGGATGATACGTAGGGCAGAGGTGTTAATTAGTCTATGGATCAGTCAAGTCAGCATAATTCTCTCATCGCTCCTAATTGTCCCTTTAGGGGTGCTCAGATCCTCATTACAAGCACAGTTTATGTCAATAATGTTAACGCCACTATCTGTGTTATTTTACTTAGCTATTTTAGTTGCATTTAGACATTTCAAATGTTTTGGCAGCTTGATTTATTTGGGTATTCTGATGTTACACTCATGACTGCTAGGTAAAGACTTTGTTTTCCTGACACATTTTATCTTAGGTTAAATTGAAAATGAGAAAATTGATAAAGTAAAAAATAAACTACTTGTCTAATGAATCAAATGGCAAATGATAAAGTCTCCTTTGCAGATATTTCAAGTGAAGAAAAAAAAAATCAATACACTCCTCTGACTTGACAACCAAAGAGCAGGAAGCTCAACACGGAGCCTTAAGAGACATGTTTAGATCTTTGCTCTCTGTGTGGAGTCAAATCTTTCTAACATTAGTCTCTAACATAAACCCTTCTCCCCAAGGCGCCAAACATGAACCTTGCTTTCCTACACTGAACAAAATTATCAAGCTGATACCTAATAGTAATCATACGTGTCACAAAAAACAGTAACAGAAAAGGAAATTAGTTTCAAATTCTAACTTCTGAGACTTTTTTTCTGCTTACAAATGTCAAATGTAAGGAATTAAATCCAGAATGTTGTACACCATAGTCAGATAATCATATAGATAGTCAGATGTTTTTTATACAAGATGGAAACAAAAAAACAGGGAATGTCAGCCTCATGGTTTAACCTGTCAGTCCGCGAGCTCAAACAATGCTCCCCTATACTGGTGAGAATTTGGCGATCAACAAAAACTGACATGGCCTATGCAACCTGGAAAGACAGCTTTACATACTATAAGAAGGCTCTCAGTAGAAGTAGAAATACTGACTACTCTACATTAACGAGAAAAATAAAGACAACCCTCGGTTTCTTTTCGGCACTGTAGCCCGGCTGACTAAGAAACACAACAGTATAGAGCCTACTATTCCTTTACACCTGGAATGTGATGATTTTCTTAGGTTTTTTCAAAGCAAAATGACAAATCTTAAAGATGTGATCCGTTATGTACTCCTCTGATAGCAGAGGAATCAATTAAAACTAGCAATGTCCTAGAGTGCTTTCAGCACATGGAGCTCTCCAATTTAAATTCCCTAATTTCCTATGATAAACCCAACACGTCTCTTCTTTTCCTTTCGGCTTTTCCCTTCAGGGGTCGCCACAGCGAATCAATTTCCTCCATCTAGCCCTGTCCTTTGAATCCTCTTCTCTCACACCAACTACCTTCATGTCTTCCCTCATTACATCCATAAACCTCCTCTTTGGTCTTCCTCTAGGCCTCCTGCCTGGCAGTTCAAAACTCAGCATCCTTCTACAAATATATTCACTATCTCTCCTCTGGACATGTCCAAACCATCTCAGTCTAGCCTCTCTGACTTTATCTCCAAAACCTCTAACATGTGCTGTCCCTCTGATGTACTCATTCCTGATCCTATCCTTCCTGGTCACTCCCAGAGAGAACCTCAGCATCTTCATCTCTGCTACCTCCAGCTCTGTCTCCTGTCTTTTCCTCAGTGACACTGTCTCTAGACCAAACAACATCGCTGGTCTCACCACAGTTTTGTACACCTTTCCTTTCATTTTAGCTGAAACTCTTCTATCACACATCACACCTGACACTTTCCTCCACCCGTTCCATCCTGCCTGTACACGCTTCTTCACCTCTTTTCCACACTCTCCATTGCTCTGGACTGTTGAGCCTTAGTACTTAAAATCCTCCACCTTCTTGATCTCTTCTCCCTGTAACCTCACTCTTCCACTTGGGTCCCTCTCATTCACACACATGTACTCTGTCTTATACTGCGGCTAACCTTCATTCCTCTCCTTTCCAGGACAAACCTCCACCTCTCTAGCTTCTCCTCCACCTGTTCCCTGCTCTCACTGCAGATCACAATGTCATCTGCAAACATCATAGTCCATGGAGATTCCTGTCTAACCTCGTCTGTCAGCCTGTACATCACCATAGCGAACAAGAAGGGGCTCAGAGCTGATCCCTGATGCAGTCCCACATCCACCTTGAACTCCTCTGTCACACCTACAGCACACCTCACCACTGTCTTACAGTCCTCATACATGGCTTGCACTGCTCTAACATACTTCTCTGCCACTCCAGACTTCCTCATACAATACCACAGTTCCTCTCTGGGCACCCTGTCATAAGCTTTCTGCAGATCTACAAAAACACAATGCAGCTCCCTCTGGCCTTCTCTGTACTTCTCTATCAACATCCTCAAAGCAAATACTGCATCTGTAGTACTCTTTTTTTGGCATGAAACCATGCTGCTGCTCACAAATGTTCACTTCTGCCCTTAGTCCCATAACTTCATTGTATGGCTCATCATCTTTATTCCTCTGTAGTTGCCACAACTCTGCGCATCTCCCTTGTTCTTAAAAATGGGCACCAGCACACTTCTCCTCCATTCCTCAGGCATCTTCTCACTATCTAAGATCCTCTTGAACAACCCAGTCAGAAACTCTACTGCCACCTCTCCTAGACACTTCCATACCTCTACAGGTATATCATCAGGGCCGACTGCCTTTCCACTCTTCATCCTCTTCAATGCCCTCCTCACTTCATCCTGACTAATCTTTGCTACATCCTGGTCCACAACAGTCACCTCTTCTAGAAAAAAAGGAGTTATAGGCGATACGCGATTACATTTATCAATTAAAACAAACAAATATAACCAACCAATTAAATGAGAAACCTGCCTCAGGGATATTAAATCCTGGATGTTTCACAATTTCTTACTGTTGAACAGTAACATAACTGCAGTCATTATTGTTCGGCCTAAGTATCTCAGAGATGATTTCTCTCATATTGTAATTCACTTAGATAGCATTGTTTTGTCCTTCACTAATAATGAAAGGAACTTGGGAGTGATTTTTGATCAAGATCTGTCCTTTGATTCTCATATTAAGTCTGTGTCTCGGACAGCCTTCTTTTACCTACAACCTGCTTTTACCTACAACATTGCTAAAATTAGAAATTTCTTATCCTTTGAAGATGCAGAAAAAATCTTTCATGCCTTTGTTACTTCTAGATTGGATCACTGCAATTCCTTATTGTCGGGCTGTTCGGGCTCCTCCATTAGGACTCTTCAATTAGCTCAGAATGCAGCTTCCTGCATACTGACTCGAACTGGGAAGAGAGACCACATCGTCTTAGCATCCTTACATTGGCTCCAGATTAAATCAAGAGTAAAGTTTAAAATCCTCATGATCACATATAAAGCTCTTCACTGTAAGGCTCCATTTTACATCGATGATCTCATTGAAGTGTATCACCGTCCCAGGGCTCTTCGGTCTGAGGATGCAGGATTTCTGGTAATCCATCAGGTCTTTAGAGTAGAACAGGAGGCAGAAGCTTTAGCTATCTGGCTCCTTTACTCTGGAACGATCTCCCGGCCGCGGTCCAGGGGGCAGACACCCTTAGCTTATACAAGAGTACACTAAAAACCCTCCTCTTTGATAGAGCCTACAATTAGAAATAACATAGATTCTACTAGATACTGTATGCTGCTATAGGCCTAGGCTGCTGGGGGTATTTTTCTCTTCCGTTAAAGGGAGTTACTTTGGAGCTTCTGCCATTTCTCTTTCTTTTCTTTTCTAATTTGCTCCTAACATTAAATCATACTATTCGTTTGCAAGATACTGCCGCTGTCTTTGTGTTTCTGCCCAACAGGTGGGGAACACACGTGGAAGACAGGAAATCCAAAGGGCTGGAAATCCAGCAACCACTTCAGCAACAACAGCACAATATGGACTGTAAATTCAATCTGGCCTACCTGCCACTCTCTCTGTCTCTCTCCCCAGCTTATTTCTTTTTCACCCAACCAGTCAAGGTGGATGACCGCCCTCCAGACTCTGGGTCCTGCCCACAGTTTCTTCCTCAGTTGAGGTTGTTTTTCCCCGCCACTCGCTTATGCTTGCTCTTGAAAGTTCTGTTGGTTTCCTGTCTGTTAAAGCACTTTGAAATGTCTGACGATGTGATTAAGCAATATATAAATAAAAGTTGATTGATTGATTGATTGATTGATTGATTGATTGAAACAGGGCCAACACATCGAGTAACAGAAAAATTAAGACAAGCAGAATAAAGCAATTTCCCCTAGGGGATTAATAAAGGATTCTGATTCTGATATTGAAACTACCCAGTGATAGGTGACGGTATTGACTTGATCACAGACAAGGATGGGGAATGGTTTGCATGCTATGTATTAAAAAAATGGGCTGGTGACAGTGGTGACTCTTGTTTGTAAATGCAAAGGGGATTGTATTTTTATTTAGATTTTCACAGTGTTTCATGTTTTTTTGGAATTAAGGTTCTACAATGTGGCACTCTTCCAAATTTATGGAAATGTGCTGGGATGAATGAAAGAACCCAGCACAAATGCAGGACTTGCCCAACCATCATGGAGATAATTTTGTTTAGACAGCTAGTAAAAAGAAAGTCTGGCAATGTCTAACCTGCTTCATAAGACACCCCTCAGACTTGGCAGCCCAACCCACCTAACTAAAATCAAATAAACAGGCGAGGTCCAACCGCACAACGAAAGACTCCAAAACCACTGTAGTGAAGAGAAAAAGTTAAAATGATGGATGACATGACAGAAAGTAGTAGCAGAAGAAGATGATGAAGATGAAATCAAAAATAATAAATGAAATCAAAATAATGAAATCAAACAGGAAGCAATGAATAAATTAAACAAAGGAAAGTCAATTTAACCTTAATCACAACATGTCATTTATTTTAACTCTGTTTTGATTCCCATGTCCTATTTTACACATTCACACAAATAGCCTCAGTAAACACTGTTATGTCTGAATCTTGAATTTGGCATCTTGCTATGTTGGAGCATGGAGTGACCGTAGATGGATGAGAGGGCAGAGCAGGGGAAGATATCCTGACTGGATCCGACAGAGAACCTGAGGGCAGGTGGTGATGGTGACCTGTTGATCACAAGGCAGCCATGCCGTAAAACACACTCTTTAGGACATTGGGTAACTCAATTCTGAGACAATAAAGTAAGTAAGATGATCTTTTTCTGATAAGTTTACATGCACTTACACTACACTTCTATGTGCAAACAGTTGAGTTCCTTGCTGGTAGTTGTTAAAATTGCACATCCGCATTGGTTTTTCTTGTCCTGACACTTGCAAAAGCAGAATAGCAATCACAGTGATTGGTAGGACCACAAACAGAAGGTGTTGTCTTTGCTACCTGATGAGTTGCTGAAATTGTGACAGCATTGTGTTTGGTCCTCTGAGAGTGTGACATCTTCTGTAGGGGAGGTGTGTCTGATGGGTAACATTAGTCTCAACTGAGCAGTAGATGTGCAGGATGGGCCACTGCTCTTGCTGTAATCCGTGGCAGCATCATTCATATTATCAACAATTCCTTCATCACATAGGAGCATCTTTTTAATCTTTTAATCAAAAAATGCTATTTGTGCAGATCTGTAAATTTGACAAGGAAATTGGAAAAGCGTTGTAAGTGACATATTGCATCAATGCAGATGTCAATTTTTATGTTAAGAATGTTCTATTAGTGTAAAAGAAAATAGTAATATACAAAAGTAGCTGACAGAAACAGGAATTTGTTATTGCAATTCGTCACCAGTCCAACACTCTATCAATCGACTTGTCAACAATAATTATACTGCTGCCATCGTTTTCAGATTCTAACAAACTGTTCACATTTTAAATTACTGACGGGGTATTTCTCCAGTTTCAGCAACGCTGGGTTCAGCTGCTGGCATAGTCATATGTCCCCTTGATGCATATCTACAGTTTCAAAGGCATTCTTCTCAAACTATGCATTTGACAGAATCGTTTATTAAAATGTATGATTGCTTGGCTCGTCCTGCATTTAAATGACTCTCATTGCTCATCCAGATCGCATCAAGATAATGTGAAAGTAAATTTGAATACCCTCTCTTGTCTATTAAAGCAAAAGACTATCCCACAGTAATTTTGAATAAAGCCAGTTGAATCAATCTAAAGGTTACCCCCACCTACCCATTAGGTCAAGGCACACAGCAGTTACTGTGCCAGTTAAAGTGTGAATAGTTCATAGAATTCACAGATGCTGAGCCACATCTTTAAAATATGCAGCTGGGTCTGATTTAAAATGAGGATATAAGCAGATATCACCCCTGGCGACCTGTGATAGTTGCCAGGGGTGTCTCTCAAAATTATTTAGCTTGTGGTTACTCAGTGAAGATAAAAATACTGATTCGGTTGGTCCTTATAAGGTATTATTAAACCCTTTTTTGAGACTTTACCCGCCTGCTACTCTGTCGTGATTTTGGGTTCCCCTTGCCAGTTGTGTTCGAGTCGTGACAGTTACAGCACAAGCTATAAAAATAATCCGTTTCTTTAAGATAATGTGTTTTAGTTAGATATATACTTTATTAATCCCGGAGGAAATTGCACTAGGGCTCAACAACACAAGTGATTGAGGCATGGTATTATGCTGGCCAATTTTACCCCCAATAATTTTGTTCTTGGCAACATCTTTTGTGCTAGAGATCTGCAATCATGACCAACCAATGCACTGGAATAACCCTATGATACTACTGTATCACACAGTATTGTATGATATAGTAGTATCACATGATATATCATACAGTATGATAGTATCACACTTATACTACTGTAGTCATGGTTCTCTTGCTTCTCACAAGGCAAAAATTGTGTTAAACCACACATTTCCTCCAGCTGAAAAACTATTTCTGTACTGTAGTGGGCTTTCAGTTGCTTTACTGTGGGCCACACAATCTTATTTCAATCTTCCGAAAGCATGGGTGGATCAACTACTTTTTGTGATTTGGCCCTTGTAACCATAAGTACAACCTTAACCCTTGAAAACTGATTAAAATGGCTATACACATTACCTAATCGGGTCCCAAAAGAGCAGTCTCATAAAAGTGTAAAAATGTAATACTGAATTTTTTCTTTCAATGCATCAGATCTTTTCTGTGACTTCAGCCCTATCCATAGATAAAAAGTTTATATTTTTTATTATCAATATATATGTTTATGTGGAATTTTCAATTAGAACCCTGTTTTTCTTCCAATGGGAAAAACACAAAATAGGGAATATTTCCAAGTTTGTGCACAGTTTAAGACTTCTGATAAATATATTAGAACTATTGGATGAATGTTAGAACTGGTGTGTAAACAGACAGTGGATCTGTTTCTGGGTTGGGGCGTGATTTTGGGGTCATTGTCTTGCTGCAGACAATGAAGATGTTTTATTTTAATATGTCAGCATTATTGTATATAATGATATATCATTATATATATATATATATATATATATATATATATATATATATATATATATAGCTTATAGTACATGAAAAATATGTGGTTATAATGGGAGTCAATTGGACCATTTTTTGCCCAATCAGTAAATGTGTATACACAGTGAAAATCTGCTTTTCTATACACTTCCAATGACAGGCATTAGGAACTTAGAAAATAAAGTCGAAGGAAAATTAGTGGCAACATTTCATATATTTAGCCTTTCAATTGACTGATTTATTGGGACAGAAACACATAAAAACAACAAAAATGTCCTTTTTTGGACCAATCAGTTCTCAAGGAAGCATTTATTCACATATACAATATTTACTATATTTTTAACCCTAAACCTGTATGTTACCACCTAGCTCAAGGTCGGCAACAAAAAAAGGAGGGCCTCACACAGATATAACGATCAAACTTAGTTTTATTTAACTAAAACAAATGAACAAAAACAACCTTCTGATGGCATGTGTAAGTATGAAGGATATCAGTAGTGTTAGCTGTGTGTGGATGCGTGAATCATGGTGTGGAGCTGTGTTGTAAGGTGCAACAAACCAAACAGGGTGATCATCAGGCTGATGAGGCTGCGGCAGGCCCAGCTGAGAGAGAGAGAGTGTCCAAAAAGGGCAGTCCTTAAAAAGCCCTGCAGGCCCAACCCAGAATGGTGGGCCTTAACAGGCACTCCCTCACAGCTCCGCCTACCAGCCAACCCCCAGTAGCTGCAACAAAGACAAACCAGTGAGAGACAGGTAAACAGACTGCACAAGGTCGTGACACCCCCTCCCTTAAAAAATGGGGGACCTAACTAGGATCCCCAAAATAAAGTCACCGCTACAACTTCAAGGGTCAGCCCATAACCAGTTCGGAAGGCTGAGAACAAACAAAAACACCTTGGTATATGTGGTTAACCATTTACCCTATTTTACTATGACAACTGAATAATCTTACGACCTGCATGCAGTCTCTATCCTCGACCGTCGTGACCACCCTCCTCAGCAACCTCGGTACCTCAGGAAGCAGTTTAAGAGAGAGGAGAGACAAAACAGACAGGAAGAAACACTGCATGGTGGAAACATAAGGAAATAAACAGGCATAGCTCGAGAAATGGCATCAGCCACCATGTTGTCCGTTCCCTTTATGTCTAAATGGAATGGCTGAAGGAAGAGACACCAACGCATAAGGCGTTGATTTGGGTTTTGGAGCGAGTGGAGAAAGGTTAGGGGATTGTGGTCCGTATATACAACTAAGGGTGTTATCCCACCTCCCACATAAACCTCAAAATGGTTCAGTGCCCAGATGAGTGCCAGAGCTTCTTTCTCGATGATCGAATAATTTAACTGATGCGAGTTAAACTTCCTAGAAAAGAAACTCACTTGGCAGTTGGCACCATTGTCAGTCTTCTGCATGAGAACTGCCCCGGCTCCGACCTTACTGGCATCCAGAGAGAAAGGCCGGTCCATCTGTGGAGCTGATAAAACAGAGGCAGAACATAACAGACTTGACAGATTGAAAGGCTTCTTGGCAGTGGGGACACCACTCAAACTTAACCTTTGGGCTAAGGAGAGATGTAAGAGGAGCAACCACTGTGGAGAAATCTCTACAAAACCCCCGGTAGTAGCCCACCATACCCAAGAACCGGGACAGTTCTTTCTTGGTTGTCGGCACAGGAAATTGATCAACAGCCAACACCTTAGCTCTCACAGGCCGCACCTGCCCTTGGCCAACTACCTTGCCCAGGTAGGTGACTGTCGCTTTGGCAAACTCACATTTTTCCAAGTTGACGGTGAGAGATGCCCAGGCCAAACGGTCAATCAGGGCCCTGATGCGCTGAAGATGATTTTCCCAATTATCGCTGTAAATCACAATGTCATCCAGATACACAGCACAGCCCTTCAGACCAGACACAACCTTATTCATAAGGCGCTGGAAGGTGGCAGGAGCATTTCGCAAACCGAACGGCATCACGGTGTAAGAGTATAAACCACTGGGTGTAATAAATGCTGCAATTTCTCTTTGCTGCAATTTTTCAGACGTCCTCTCAAAATCCCATCATCTGGCATGCACACCTCTTCTTCAACGTCTGCCACACGATCAGAAGGTGGGGGTGCATGTTCAATCGATGCCCCTGCAGCAGCAGAGGAAACCAACAACCCAGGACCTGGTACAACAGAGCGAGAAAAATAGGGTTTCAACAAGTTAATATGACACAACTGCATTGACTTCTTCCGGTCAGGGGTCGAAATCAAATAGTTCAGATCTGACACTTTTCGGGCCACAGTATAGGGACCAGAGAACTTTGCCTGGAAAGGGGAACCAACCAAAGGCAAAAGGGCTAGAACTTGATCACCGGGACAATATTCACGGCGTTCTGCCCGCCGATCATAGAGACTTTTCATTTTATTTTGAGCTGTTTGTAGATTATCCCTTGCCAATTTATTCGCACAATACAGTCGGTGTCTGAAACCATTTATGTAGTCTATTAAGTTTTGTGGGGCCTGTTAAGGTTGCCAGTCACTTTGAAGGGATACTCAAGGGCCTCGAACTTTATGTCCAAAAACCAGGTCATTGGGGCTAAAACCCAAACTCTCTTGAGACACCTCCCTGGCAACCAACAGCAGCCATGGCAAACCTTCCTCCCAATCTCTGTCCAACTCTGTACAATATGCTCTGAGAAGAGACTTCAAGGTTTGATGGAATCTCTCCAGCGCTCCCTGGCTCTGAGCGTGGTAGGCGCTGGACTGTGAATGTTTGATATTTAGTTGTTTTAACACTTCTGCAAACAACTTTGACGAGAAATTGGACCCCTGGTCAGACTGGACAACCTTTGGGATACCAAAAATGGACATGAACTGTGTCAGAACTTTCACAACTGACCTGGTGGTGATGTTCTTAAGGGGATAAGCAGCAGGATAACGTGTAGCCTGACACATGACAGTTAGCAAAAAGCTACTACCCGCTTTGGAACGTGGAAAAGGGCCAACATAGTCAACAATCAGATGTTCAAATGGGTGTTCAGCAACTGGAATGGGGTACAGAGGGGCAGGTTTAATTGCCTGATTTGGTTTTCCAGTCAACTGACATGTGTGGCAGGTTTTGATGAAGGCTGAAATATCTTTCTTCAACCGTGGCCAGTAAAAATGCCGCATGACTCGATCGTAGGTTTTCCTCACACCCAAATGACCAGCTACGCCATCATGAGCCATCTGAAGGACAGGTAAACGTAATGCAGAGGGCAAAACTACTTGCACAATTTCATTTCCCAAAAAACAGTCCCCCTGGGGAACCCATTTTCTCACCAACAGGTCGTCCTGGAGAAAGTAGCCCCAAGCTGCACTTTCTGCCTCATCAGCTGGAAGAACTTGGTTGTACAGTGACCGAAGCGAGGGATCCTCTTTTTGCTCTTTCACAAGGTCACTGCAAGATACAGGCAAGGGGAAAGCAGGCACAGGAAACCCAGGCTCCCCTTTCCTATCTGAATCAGCATGACATGAACTACCATCAGCACGACTCATAGCACGTGTCAGAAACAGACTTAATCCAAATACTGTGGAAAAAATAATGCATCTCAATAAAAATCTTTGACCACCCTCATCCCAAATTATCAGCCCTTCCATAGTTGCACAAGCACACCAAACCAATACCAGATTTTCCCTGCATTCGCTCCTCAACAACACTCCACACATTTGTCAATTATTATAAGTGCATAGAATACAATATTTAGTCTAGGGTATATCAAAATTTAAAATGAAAGATACTTTAAGTCCAAGCAAAAAGGAGATGATTGTGCATGTGTGTAGTTGAAAGCTTCTTGTCAAACTAACTTGCAGTTCAGGGTTTGAACTTCGCCAGGAGAGGTCACTATAACTGAAGCTTCGAGTAATGAATCCATTTTTGAACCAGTTGGCTCAAATGATTCAGGGCTTAACAGGCACTCCCTCACAGCTCCGCCTACCAGCCAACCCCCAGTAGCTGCAACAAAGACAAACCAGTGAGAGACAGGTAAACAGACTGCACAAGGTCGTGACACTGTAGAAGTCATTTTCTGTCTTACCCTGACAATTTAAGGGATTGTGTTTATGCCAGGAAATTTTTGAATCATAGGAGATAATAAGATTACTAATGACAACAACAACAACAGGAACAAGAAAGTGATGGCCCTGTACAATTTCCTCTGGGATTAATAAAGTATCTGTTGCATTTATGTATCCCAGTCAGCCTCAATACTGAGCATCAGTATGACATTCAATTCCATGCCCCCATGATTAACATTGTTATTTACACCTGTGTTTTTCATCAAGTAAAAATGTCTGCCTTGTAAGAGGTCTGTAGGGACGTCAGGCAGGAGGGAAGATATGAATAATACATTCTGTCATTTATAGGGGGGGACTTATTGAATACAATCCTCAGAATGTCCATATTCACTCACTGTATTGACAGGTGATGCTAGTGCGTAACGGAAGTGGTGTTTGTTTACTATTATTCCCTACACATCCTTATTTAAGAATTTTGCTTTCATCCCACAAAAGAACCCCTTGCGCCTATTAACAACGTGATGTTCAAGGTTGAGTTATTACAGGAGGTTATGATTTTTAGTTTATAATCTTCACACCCTGCAAACTCACTGGTTAAAAGCTACAAGCCCATTATCCAAATGCTGTTTACCAGAAATTTCCTCAATGCAGCAGCATAATGGTATCAACAAGAAGATAAAGAGACGGGGTCTCTGAGGATATGCTAGATATTGTACAGTAGGTTACTAAGTATGTAAGTTATCACTGAGGGATGACCTGATTGAAATAATAGAATATCAAAGTAGTAATGCCTGCAGAGTTATTTTCCATAGTGGAAGGTATGCAATCTCCAAGTGCTGTGCAGTTTGCCATTTAATTATTTATTTATTTATTTATTTTTGACATAGGGAAAGGTGACCCTATAGCCCTGCAACCACACCTCTCTAATTTTACACCTTTATCCTATTTGCTATTTTGGAATCACTTCCAAGTTGTTGAAATGACTTTAAAGTTCCTGCAGCAATGACCTTGAGTAGGTAGCAAGATACCCAACAATTAAATAAATGCATTATCGGAAAGGGTGGGGAAGACTCTGCCGCTGTCGGCCTGGGAGCAAGACACTACACAGTTCAGTGGGCTTTAAACCTTTCTTTTCCCTCTTCTCCCCCTGCTTCTCTACACAGCTGAATTCTGTGGATGTAAACTGCAACTTCCCCAGTGTCTTTCGGACGTCCTATTTTGCACATTGGATTGGGTTGTGTCTCGATCTGTACTACATCGAGTATTAGGAAATAATTTGCAAACTGGTTGCTATATCAAAAAAAAAAACTTTACTGAACAAAGTTCTATTTTTCTAATGTGACAAGAGAAACAGCATGGATACAATGATTGTTTTATTTTTTTATGGGTATGTGCTAATGATGGATACTGTACTGTGGATCCACTAAATATGAATCACACTTTTGTTTTTCTAAAGGAAAATGGTAACAAGTGAAGAGGATGTTTGTTGCTTGCTGCTGACCCAATATGCCCTTCTGTCTCAAACCCCATCTCATTTTTGCTTAATATCAGTCCAGAATACTTTGACAAAAACTCTTTTTCAATCAGAAAGTCTCTTTTCATCCGTTAACATATCCACTTCCTACATTTGATTCCACTTGGTAAAAACTACTTTCCTTCTTCCATTAGAGGTTAAAAAAAAGGAACAAAACAGAAAGCCACTGTCAGCCACTTTCTTCCTGTCACACCTATTGAAACATTGCTCATGTGTCTGCCTGGAAAATAAGCTGTCAGTATGGAGAAAGACACTTGTCTTAGGATCATATTTATGTAAGAGTAGTCTGCCTCCAATTTCATGAAGGCACATCATTCACCTTCACACTCCACTCCAGGAAATTCATGTATTTTCGCAGGGTGATTGCAAATTGCTCCTGCACTCCACGTTCCTCTTTCATACATACAGTGCTACTGATGGATCAGGTCCATGTTACTGGCAGCTGCATTTCCCTCATGGATCAATGGCGGCGAATGCTGATTATGAATGTTCATGAAAAGTTGATGTTCTAATATTGTTAAATTCATACATAAAATCTGATGAGATTTTTATTGAATAGTCACACTATGTAGACGCAAGAGGGCACAAGCCAGTGTCTTATTGTGCCGGTCCCAAGCTCGGATAAATACAGAGGGAATGGCATCCGATGTAAAACCTTTGCCAAATCAAACATGCAAATCAAATATATGACTTCCATACCATATCGGTCAAGGCCCGGGTTAACAGCAACCACCAAATTGGACTACTGTCGGTCAAAGAAGGAAAGGAGGAAAGAGTATAGAACTGAAAGAAAGGACGTTGAATGTTGGAACTATGACAGGAAAAGGTAGAGAGTTGGTCGACATGATACAGAGGATGATGGTAAACATACTGTGCGTCCAGGAGACCAGGTGGAAAGGTAGCAAGGTTAGAAGTTTAGGAGCAGGGTTCAAGTTCTTCTATCATGGTGTAGATAGGAAAATAAATGGATTAGGAGTTATCTTTAAAGAGGAGTTTATTAGGAATGTCCTTGAGGTAAAAAAAAAAAGTGTCAGATAGAGTGATGAGTCTGAAGCGAGAAATTGAAGGTGTGATGTGCAATGTTGTTAGTGACTATGCTCCATAGGTAGGATTTGAGCTAGAGAAGGAGAAATTCTGGGTGGACTCAGATGAAGTGATGCAGAGCATACCTAGAAGTCAGAAAGTTGTCATTGGTGCAGACTTCAATGGACATGTTGGTGTAGGAAACAGAAGTGATGAGGATGTCATGGGCAGGTTTGGTATCCAGGAGAGGAATGCAGAAGGACAGATGGGGTTGACTTTGCAAAAATGATGGAAACGGCTGCAGTGAATACTTCCTTCCAGAAGAGGCAGGAACATAGGGTGACCATAAGAGTGGAGGTAGGAGCACGCAGGTAGACTACATCTTGTGTAGACGGTGTAATCTGAAGGAGATCAGTGACTGCAAAGTAGTGGTAGGCGGGAGTGTAGCCAAACAGCATAGGATGGTGGTGTGTAGGATGGTCAGGAGGTGCATCCAGATGACTGGACAACTACAGCTAATGTGATCAGGTAGAAGGGAAGGAGAGTACTTGGTGTGTCATCTAGAAGGAAAGTAGATAAAGAGACTTGGTGGTGGAATGAGGAGGTACAGGGGTGTATACAGAGAAAGAGGTTAGCTAAGAGGAAATGGGACATTGAGAGGACAGAGGAGAGTAGACAGGAGTACAGGGAGATGCAGCATAAGGTGAAAGTAGAGGTTGTGAAAGCTAAGCAAGGGGCTTATGAGGAATTGTATGCAAGGGTGGACAGTAAGGAGGGAGAGACTGATATATTCCATTTGGCAAGACAGAGAGACAGATATGGGAAGGACGTGCAGTAGGTTAGAGTGATTGAGGATAGGGATGGAAGCGTATTGACAGGTGCCAATAGTGTGATGGGAAGATGGAGAGAGTACTTTGAAGAGTTGATAAATGAGGAAAATAAGAGAGACCAAAGACTAGAAAAGGTGGCTGTTGTGGTCCAGGAAGTTGCAAAGATTAATGAGGATGAATTGAGGAGGGCATTGAAGAGGATGAAGAGTGGAAAGGCAGTCGTTCCTGATGATATACCTGTCGAGGTATGGAAGTTTCTTGGAGAGGCGGTAGTACAGTTTCTGACTGGGTTGTTAAACAGGATTTTAGATAGTGACAAGATGCCTGAGGAGTGGAGGAGAAGTGTGCTACTACCCACTTTTGAGAACAAGGGAGATGAGCAGAGTTGTGGCAACTACAGAGGAATAAAGCTGATGAGCCATACAATGAAGTTATGGGAAAGAGTAGTTGAAGCTAGACTAAGGGCAGAAGTGAACATTTGTGAGCAGCAGTATGATTTCATGCCAAAAAAGAGTACTACAGATGCAGTATTTGTTTTGAGGATGTTGATAGAGAAGTACAGAGAAGGCCAAATAGAGCTGGATTGTGTTTTTGCAAATCTGGAGAAAGCTTATGACAGGGTACTCAGAGAGGAACTGTGGTATTGAATGAGGAAGTCTGGAGTGGCAGAGAAGTATGTTAGAGCGGTGCAGGACATGTATGAGGACTTTAAGACCGTGGTAAGGTGTGTAGATATAACAGACAAGTTCAAGGTGGAGGTTGGACTGCATCAGGGATAAGCTCTGAGCTCCTTCTTGTTCGCTATGGTGATGGACAGGCTGACTGACGAGGTTAGACAGGTATCTCCATGGACTATGATGTTTGCAGATGACATTGTGATCTGTAGGGAGAGCAGGAAAGAGGTGGAGGAGAAGCTAGAGAGATAGTGGTTGGTCCTGGAAAGGAGAGGAATGAAGGTTAGCCAGAGTAAGACAGAGTACATGTGTGTGAAAGAGAGGGACCCAAGTGGAAGAGTGAGGTTACAGGGAGAAGAGATCAAGAAGGTGGAGCATCTTAAGTACTTAGGGTCAACCGTCCAGAGCAATGGAGAGTGTGAAAAAGAGGTGAAGAAGCGTGTACAGGTAGGATGGAACAGGTGGAGAAAAGTGTCCATTGTGATGTGTGATACAAGAGTTTCAGCTAAAATGACAGGAAAGGTGGGCAAAACTGTGGTGAGACCAACAATGTTGTTTGGTCTAGAGACAGTGTCACTGAGGAAAAGACAGGAGACAGAGCTGGAGGTAGCAGAGATAAAGATGCTGAGGTTCTCTTTGGGAGTGACCAGGAAGGATAGGATCAGGAATGAGTACATAAGAGGGACAGCACATGTTAGAGGTTTTGGAGATAAAGTCAGAGAGGTCAGATTGAGATGGTTTGGACATGTCCAGAGCAGAGATAGTGAATATATTGGTAGAAGGATACTGAGTTTTGAACTTCCAGGCAGGAGACCTAGCAGAAGACCAAAGAGGAGGTTTATGGAGTGAAAGAGGACATGAAGGTAGTTGGGGTGAGAGAGGAGGATGCAGAAGACATGGTTAGATGGAGGCAATTGATTCCCTGTGGCGACCCCTGAAGGGAAAAGCTGAGAGGAGAAGAAGAAGATCTTTTATCTTCCAAAAGCTCTGTCCTGGACTGATTAAGAGTAATAACATTTGGATAAAGATGTATCTTTCATCCATCTTCTAATCATCGCTTTATCCACTGTGGCGGGTCACAGGGAGCGGGAGAGTTACTATATAAGTTTCCTCTTTCTCAGTGGAACTATAAGTGCATGAAGAGCTGTGTTTTATGACTACAACAATTCCCTGTGCAAGACCATCCCACAAGGGACGTGATGGGAGGAGCTAGGCCGTTAGGGAGATTTGGCTCACCTGATCTTTTGTAATGACTATATAAACCGGTGGTCAGCCAGTCTGTCTCCTGCCTTCTGGGATATGTTATCTCTCACAAGAGAATAATTAAAGGTTATGAAATTCTGATGAGACAAAATGGAGAAAATGCTGAGCTCCATTTCAGTCCTCTGTCTTCTGTTAATTAAAAATTAAAATTAAAGAATTGTATTGTAATTGAATTGTAATTGAATTGCATTATTTTAAAAAGGTATCACACTACCCAGTGTACAATAAATAAGGGACACAGAACATGTTGCTGTGACATATGAAGACTCATATGACAGTGTGTTTTCTAATATCAAGATATTACTCATTGTGGTTGAAAAATAAATAAAATTTAAACAATGTTGTTCAGTAACAACTGTTACATCTATAATGATGTATCAATTTTAAAGCTGACAAGTACTTTTACTTACAAATAATTTTACTTTTTAGTTATCAAAGAAAAGAACAACAAATCAGGGTAACAATGTTAAGTCAATTAAAATCAAACACTCAAGCATGTTGTCTTAGAAGAAATTACTATAATAATAATGTGTAATTTATATCGTATATATAATGTATGAATTAGAAATCATACATATATAACATGTTATGAGGTGAAGGAGCAGTATAATAGCTTCTAATTCCTGTAAATTCAATGATATAGCAATTTATTTCAGATAATGCTTTAATGTGTTTCTATAAATTTGAACAATTATTAATAAAAAATGCTGCTGCATGTGAGTCTGAAACACATGTTTTTTATTGGAGCTGGAGTGGTTTAGTGTGACTTATATTTACAGTCACAAAGTCCTTCTTCTGGGATGTGTCATATAATATGCCAAGGGGTTTTAATTACGATCTCACCAGCATGCTGCATGTGGCTTGTGTTGGCTCTGATTAGTGCTTAGGGAATCAAGGCTGTAATTGTTTGTGCTAAGCGATTGTGTGCATTCGTGTTGATTCGTGTGTCTCAGTGATGAGAATGGTTGGTCACCCATAGGGCGAATGTTCCTACCCTGAACAGAGGGGAAGTGATTTATTTGCTCAAGGCTACACTGTGCATCCAATCAGCATCAAGCACCCTAAGGTGACACTGCCATGGTCATCTCTTCTGCAGGAAATGATGCAAGCTTCACTGAATCACATAGGGTGTGAGGCCAATAAAATGGACTCCATTCTTGTCACAGCATCAGATAAGAACCAGCTTCTGGATGCATTGTAGCAATTACCGCAGGCCTGCACTCCACAGATGTGGAATTGGGAAATTATCATCTGTGAAACACAGCAGACTACCACTGCCTCTAGGACAATAACTCAACATGTCCACTTGGCTATGTCAGCTCTGCATAGAAGGAATATATGGTATACAAAATAAAGGTTAGAGAGAAAAAGAGGATAAAAAGGAAAATGTCTAATACTATAAATTAAATTTATTTGTGTTTAGTCTAATGGAAAGTATAGATAGAATTTGTATTCTATACAGAAACGTTCTTCTGTGCAATCGATTTGTTGCAATTATTCTGTTTGGATGTTTGTAGAGACAAAATAGGGTACAGCTGTCATGTGGTGACATAGAGAACTGCAGTGTCGCTCATCAGTTGCGACACTGCTTTACGGCAAGACCGTAAGTGTGAGAGAGATGCCTGTGTGCGTAATTGATGCACCTGCCCGCACCTGTTCTTGTTCCGTTCGACAGCCGTTAATAAAGGCCTGTTCTGAAACGTCCAGTTTCCATTCGTCATCTACATGGTGTCAGAAGATACTCGGATCGATATGTTGCTGTGAAAAGACAAACGGAGCACCATGGCCAAGTTTAATCCACCCGCGAACATTCCCTTTGATAAACTGGCAGACTGGCCGGACTGGCGGCAGCACTTCAAGAGATATCGCATCGCCACAAAACTCGACAGAGGTGAGGAGATAGTGCAGGTGAGCTGGCGTATCTATGCTATGAGTGCTGAAGTCAAGAACATTTTCAAGTCATTCACGTTCACCGAAGACCGGAATGACATTAAGATTTTTCTGGCAAAGTTCGATGACTACTTTTTCCCGCGGAGGAACGTGATACACGAGAGAGTATGTTTTCATCAGCGTGTCCATGGACCGGGAAAGTGGAGAGTTTTATCCGAGCCCTCTATGAATTGTCCGAGCACTGCGAGTTCGAGGCGACGAGAGAGGAGCACATCTGCAACCGGATAGTGGTCGGGATGCAGGATAAAGAGCTCTCACAGAGACTACAGTTAATGCCGGATCTCACGTTGGCTCTCACTGAGGTAGTCAGTGGAGGTCACAGCACAAGTGAGTCTGCAAGGAGACACAGCAGCAGCAGTACAGGAGGTGCAGCACAAGAATAAAAACACAATAAGGACGGCACAACGCTAAGCAGGCAAGTCAATAACGAGCAGAAAATGGAGTGAGACAGAAAATAAATGTGGAAAATGTGGAAAATCACAGCACGAAGCAGATGAAAAATGTCCAGCTTCAAAAGCTACGTGCCACAGGTGCCACAAGGTAGGGCACTTGGCCAGAGTATGTTGTAGTGGTGGATCAATTAATGTAGTCAAGGAAAAGACGGCAGACCTCCTACTTTCTGGGCTCAGTGTTAAACGCCAGAGAAAAGACTGAAGCATGGACTGTGACGCTCCAAGTAGGTTCCAACCCTGTTGAATTTAAAATAGACACAGGAGCTGATGTTACTGTCATGAATGAAGACACATTCCACTCTCTCACCCAAAGAAAGGTGTTACAGCCTTCTGACCTTCCCTTGGACAGCTCAGGAGGAAAACTAAGGTGTCTAGGCTATTTTAAGGTGACCATATGTTATAGAAGCAAGGACTATACATCTAAAATGTATGTGGTGCGTGGTCACAATGTTAACAATCCGCTCAGTCGTGGCCTGTCAGTTAAAATGAATCTAGTGAGAAGAATAGATGAGATTACAAGGGCACAACAGCTCTATGGACAGCATGGCATGCTAAAGACGGAACCAGTCAAGATAGAGTTAAAAGAAGATGCGGTGCCACATGCTATACACACTGCATGCCGCGTACCCTTTCCCATGCTACAAAAGGTGAAAGTGGAATTGCTGAGAATGGAGCAAAACAGTGTCATTGAACGTGTGACACAACCAACAGAATGGTGTGCTCCCATGGTTCCTGTCTTGAAGCACACAGGCAAACAGATCTGCAGAGTGAGGTAGAGTGCTACGTAGCCACAGTAGTGCAAGGCATCCCAGCTTCACCGAGCCAAATAGAAAGCATCAAAACAGCCACAGCATGTGACAGTGAACTGCAAACAGTCATTAGGCTCATAAGAAATGGATGGCCTGAATACAAAGACAAAGTACCTTTGAACGTCAGAGCGTATATGAAAGTGAAAAATGAGCTGTCAGAGATCGACGGTCTAGTCATACATGGATGCAGGATCGTCATCCCATGATCAGAAAGGGCTGAGATCCTAAAGAAGTTCCACGCTGGTCATCAAGGACTCACAAAATGCAGAGATAGAGCAAATTCATCTGTTTGGTGGCCAGGTCTCTCCACTGAGATAACAGAGACTGTGTCACAATGCAAGCCCTGCCAGGAGCAGAAACACACCCAGCAGAAGCAGTCACTCATCTCCACACTTCTGCTGGACCGCTCCTGGAAGAGAATCGGACTTGACCTTTGTGAGTACAATAAACACAATTATTTGGTAGTATCAGACTACTCCTCACGGTTCTTGGAGATACTACTCCTGCCTTCAACTAGCTTTCAGGTCATTCAAAGACTGAAGGCACTCGTCATTCTACAACAGCTACTACTTCATACATAAAGAAAAGGTAGTTATGAGATAAATGTCAACTTGTGTCACTAGAGGCAAGGCGACCGGCCACCTACAATTTATCTTTTTTTATTGCTTCATGTTGGTTCCTACCAATATGATGTTATCTTTCAATGGAAACACATGCACAGTGATACTGATTGGCTGCCCCCCCTCAAAAAAAAAAAAAAAACATGCGTGGGAACACAAAGGAGGAAAAGTTGAAAAAGGTCCTAGGTAAATTATATCAGACACACTGATCCTGTGGAAAAACATTTAAAATAGGAGAGAAAGGCAGTGATGGGGTGGGGTTGGATCTGTTGCTGACCTGGAAAAGAAGATGTAAGGCCAAACATTGTGGCAACCTTTGAGGCAGAGTGAAGCTAATTATTTGTTTATGCATTTATTTAGCGTGTGGCTAAAGCGTGGAAACGCGACAGCAATCGAATGTATTACACACAGTCAGTAGAGTGTATTAAGATGTGATTTATGATCTATTGTTGGAGGGTATTGGACACTTTTGTTGGTTTACCAATGTAATGTATATAACTACATAACTTCTTTTGGGATAAATAAAGTCTGTCTGTCTGTCTGTCTATCTAGCTATTGGGGTTCTCCGGCTTCCTCCCACCTCCAAAAACATGAAATTTTGGTGACTCAATCAGTTCTACATTGCCCGTAGGTGTGAGTGGTTGTTTGTCTTTCGTGTTGATCAGTGATGTGCCAGCAATGCCTCTTGCCTGTAGCCAGCTTGGATAGGATCCAAGAAAATGGATAGATAGATGGATAATTTTTTTTTTCAAATTTCTCCACAATTCTACAAACAAATAAGGGCATTTAGAAAATGATTTTTAAATTAACTTCACAAAAATGAATCTTGTTTTTGAGTATAAGAGCTAAACATTTGAATAAATCAATAACAGACACAAACACACCATGCAAAAATTAAGTCACATTAGTTAGTTAAATACCACCCGGGCTGGTGTGCTTCATGTCCATTGTTTGACATTGATAAATGCTTTCTTAGTCAGGTCTGCAAAACCAGACAAAGGAAGGCCTCTTAATACAGTACTGTGTGTGTAAGAGTGTATACATTCTAAAATAGCTTTCAGTGAGTTGCTAACTTAACTGAAATGCTGTCTCTACCAAGAGAATAGCACATCTCCTTTAAAGATTTCATGAGAATGTCTGTTATGGGTTGCAGTATCTCTGAATTGTCTCACTTTTCAAGTCTGTTTCGCATCAAGTAAGCGAGAATGTCTGGGCAGAGTGTTTGCTTGACAGGGGCAATCTGGCTGCGTGTGGGTGCTGATGGCATTTATGTGTACTCTTTCAAGATGTGTTAGGGAAACCTAGCAGAAACATGTTCTGGTGCAAACAGAAATGTTTTAAGGCTACACAAGAGATGGTTAAATGATTGGACAGAAGGGAAAGAAGGAGGGAGTGTCCAAGGGAGACTGTAGAGTTCCTCACTAATCAAACATCACTGCGCCAAGATAGCACAATAGTATAGATGGTGAAGATCAATAGGTTGAGGCTACATGACAAAGTCAAAGAAAGGCATTTCCAAGCGAAAATAAGAAAATGTAATTAAAAAAAAAAAAATCAACTCAACTCAATACGTGTATTTCATTTTTAAAGTAATGCTAATCTTCAAGATTAATGTAAATGCATTGTTTTTCATTGTCTTTTTTTCCATTCATGATTCTAAACCTTTGCTTGTGTTCACTGGCTGTGAATGAAAACTTTTCTTTCTTCCGAGTGTTAAGGTGACAATTTAATAGTTCTGACTTTGATGTATGACACCAGGGTTATCTCTCTCATTAACAATTCATGTTTCTATGCTTTATTAAAAACAATGCATGACAGCTGAAAATCTAAGCATGAACAATTTTCTATTGTTCCAGTGTATATACACTTTTAAAAATAAATATTTTTGCAATGAAAACATTTAGGACAGGTGTTGCAGAATTATCTAATTTTGACAGTCTACACAAATTTATTTCCAATGTAAATGCATGCTGGAATGTTATCACGGCAGATGATATGGCAATAGCTGTAATAGCTGTATCTATACGGCTGGAAAAAAATCCTTCAAGTTGCAGCCGTGTTTCAGGTATGATCTGTTACATGTGGATATAGAAATACAATCAGTGCTGAACAGTCAAGCATTGATAAATAGTTACTCATCACTCCAGAAACAGGATCCAATATCCTGACTCCCAGTTTTTGCTGTCATATATTGTTTCAAGATTTTTTTAATGTCCGACTCCTCTATTTCAACTTTTTAAGCACCAATTATTTATCTTAGATTGATCTTTGTCTATTTTTTTCTCCAACTGAGAATTTAGTAATCTTAGAACAGGGATAATGGTTTATGTATGATTTATAGTATCAACAGAAAAGCCATTTGTGAGCTTGACATTTTCCTCTGGGCTCTCGCAGCTAAAACAACCGGAATATAAATTCAACTTAATTTTAAAGCTGTAGTTCTTAGTGTGTGTGCACTTGTTGTTTATGGCCTTACTGTATTATATTGTGCCTGCCATTAAAGCTTCATCACCAATTGATATAGCTGGACCTCTGGTTATTGTTACCCCTGCTCTGGCTTTTTCTACGCAAAAATAATTTGTTACACCAGTGTCACACATTGCACAGCTTTTACAGGACATACCTTTGAGAGCTGTTTGTTCATAATTCAGAGAGGAAGGTCATCTTACTGAAATGCTGAGGTGACGCAGGCGTTAACGACATCTAAGGGAAAAACCTCTTAAAAGTACAGTATACAGTGAGGTGAATAACATTTAGGATTGATGTTAAATGATGTTATTTAAGTCGCTCAACAACATGAAATTTGTCAGAATTAGAACACTCTAGATGAGCTTGTCTTTCTCACTATATAAAGTTAAAGGTGACATAAACTTGATATCCTACTACTATTTTCTTTCATTATCTGTGTAGGGACCTTCCACAGCAATGAAATGCCCCAGCTTTCATTATCTTAATATGAAAGCCAATTCATTCCTCCTGCTGCTTTTCATGTAAAATAAAATCCTTGGTGAAAATGAAAGGAAAGCTGGATTTTATGTTTTTAATGATCTAAAACAGCCATGATGAAAATATGTGGTCTTCCTGTACCACTGCTTATCTGTCTTTCTTTTTTTTTCTCTCTTCTTACCTGGTTGGCTACCTCACATGCTGACAAGAGCTGTGGAATGAGAGATCTCCCCTGTAGCAGACGGCGGCGATTCCTCATCAGACCTCCACCAAACCCTGTGACCTCTGTTGGCGCCACAGCTAGGTGGATGGATATGATCACTCACTCAAAGACAGGATTAACCCCTCCAACTACATCTGTCTTACCTGTCCTGTTTCTAATCTCCTTCTCCTGGCCTCTGCCTGTGTTCCCTGCTTCAGATTGTCTCTATCCCACAGTGCTCATGTCCATGTCACAGTGATGTTAAGTCTAGATCAGGCAGGCGCCCAAATTGTTAGACAGCTATTTACCCAGCTTAACTGAAGCTTTCACAGCATTGAGGAAATTTTGTTAGTCGCATGGAGGGATGTACTTTCAAAGTACAATGTATACTGTTATGAGTATAAAACTGGATTAAATAATTTCAAACATTTCAACTTTTCATCAGTTTCAATAGAACAAAATAATACAAGTTATTTGATAAAAATCTGTAACCTACATGTGTATTATTAATTTTCTTTTTTTAACTGTGTAACCACTGTCTAACATTCATAAAGATTTTTTTGAAGTAAACCACATCATAAGGATTTCTTTGAAATAAACCATATCATCCAAGATTGTCAGATTTGTCAGGGAAAATTGTTTGACTTCAGCAGCATTCAAACAAGTCCCATTAAAATGTTAGGATCAAACATGCTTCCTGCTTTGCTGTCGAGTAAGAAAAGTAATTTTATTGTCTGTCTATTTTCTGTCTGTGAATCACACTCCGCACTGAAAAATCAGTGATCTTGCTCTGTTTAACCTAAGAAAAGAGGAAAACTGCTCCATAATCTTACTTAAACTCTTCAAACGCCCTTTCCTTTGAATCATTCCTCATCAGATTTTACATTTAGGCTGTTGATCGCTGCATGATTTCCTTGCTTTGCTTTGGTGTCGTTGTATGAGAAAAAAACAACATTATTTTGTTTCAACATGATGCAATGAGAAAAACCTTAAATCATATGCAGTGTGATTTATGCTGCATCAAAAGAAATCCACGCTTAAAACTTGGAAGTTTCATTGTTATCAATTCTGCCTCAAGAGGTTCTAATTTTTAAAAAAAGGTGACCTTATATTTGACAGTACAATGTACAATGTACTGTCAAATATAAGTAACAGCAAAAATATGCTTAAAAATATGCTTAAAAAAAGTAAAAGTTATATTTTTGGCTTAAATAGTGTCAATAGAACAGAACACATTCAAATCATTGATGTGATTAAACATAAACATGTTAAATATTTATCTTAAATTATACAAATATGAATTGCAAAAATGAATAGACACAGTGAGAAAATGTGCAAAAATGCTTCAAATGGAATATGAAGCTTTTCACCTCATCGCCACAGGCTCACATATGCATTTCAACTGGCACCAAAATATCCCAGTGCTATCCACTTTAGGTACACATCAGCTAAGGCTTTTAGCATCCCAAAGGATACAGAAACTGTTTCATGCTGAGCTGCTTTAATAGAGACAGCTTAGTTTTTTTTCTTTCTCATGAGCAAAATGGTTTGGGAGCGATGGAAAAGAAAAGTGGCAAAACACTACATCAAAGAGTAAGAGAAGAACAGATCACCGCATGTGATCTGGACACTTCGTCCAAAGCACAGAGAACAGCCCAGCATCACTGTCATATAGAGGGTTGTTGTTTTGTTTTTTTTCCAAGTGGGTCACTATTAAAATTAAATTAAAATCCCCAATTGCTCAGCGAGTTTTCTAAATGTGAGTTACTTTGAGAAACAGGAACTTCTTTCCCCTACTACTCTGGAAGCATTCCATATGTCAGTTTAAAAAGTCAACTTTCATAAGTTAAAATCAAATATCATATTTTTAGATTCAGCTTCCTACCATGAGAGCTGCTACACATCTTTGATAGTTGTTCAAGTGCGTGCTATTTTTCTCCTTTGCAACATGTTTGTACATGAACAGGCACTGGATATTCAAGTAAGAGGGATGAAAGTGAATATTTTATTGATTAAAACAAATTAGCTCCGTTGCATACTGCATTCCGTCATTTTTTTGAAGAAACATTGAATTCAATTTATGTTTATATGGCAAAGTACTGAAAAGTACTGCACTCGGACTGTATATGTATAATCACAACCAGACACACATACACACACACACACACACACACACACACACACACACACACACACACACACACACACACACACACACACACACACAGACAAACTAGAGGCAAAGGCTAACATGTAAGGCAACACCTGCTCATCAGAAGTGATTAACATTCATACAACCACACAAATGCTCACACATCAACTACAGCCAGAGGGGTAGTGTGGGGTCACCTGGGTCGCCAAAGTTTGTAAAAAAGAACCAATATTATCACAGGACTAATTATCTTCAAATCGTACTCCATTATAATCTATTGTATATGAATGTGTGTATCTCTACAAATATTTCCCTTTGGAGAACCGCCACCTGTCTGGCTCTCTCTAAGAGTCTCATTCTGTCAGGTATTCCACCCATAATGCAGCAACTAATGGTACTTGAAGGTGAAACATATTGTCCAAGCCCTCTGCAACACACACGTCATAACTGAGCTGAAGTCAGTAATATGCAGGTAAACTACCCGATGCAGTGTGTGACGAGCCCATGCAGCGGCTCCTTTCACTTCAGATAGTGTTTTTTTCGTGTTTTCCTGCGGTCAGGAGGCTAAACTCCCTCCCTGCTCTAGCCCCTGCCACAACCCTGAACTCTACTCTCACTCTGCCCTGCCCTCCCCCCAGCAGCTGACTACCTATCTCTCTTACCCCTTGTCAACTCAGGGACTGCGCACACGTCACGTCCCGTATGGGATTAAAGAGTGCATAGAGATGTTTACCATGCTGTACTGTCTGATGTACTGTCTGTGTTGTACTGCCTGTTGTCCTGCCTGTGTTGTACTGCCTGTGTTGTCCTGCTTGTGTTGTACTTCCTGTGTTGTACTGCCTGTGTTGTCCTGCCTGTGTTGTACTGCCTGTGTTGTCCTGCAGTACATTTGCATGTTTGATTTTGCAAAAGTTTTACATCGGATGCCCTTCCTGACACAATCCTCTATATTTTTCCGGGCTTGGGACCAGCACAATAAGACACTGGCTTGTGCCCTCTTGTGGCAAAATTTTTGGAAGATAATAATAATAATAATAACAATGCTTTTTAAAATCTACAGTTGTTGAGAAAAAGTTAATTTCTATCCTCCCATGTGAACAGGATCAGAGAGCACAACTTGGTCTGTGTACTAATTATTCCTATAAAAATAATTTTAAACTCACAACACACCCACAGCTAACGCATGGCAAGGAGACAGAGGGAGTGAGAGTAAAGGCCAAAACAAAAAGAACACAGATGAACAGTTGCCAAACATGCCTAAACAATTAGATTTCTTTTCATCCCTCTGTCACAGCATGTACTAACATTAAAACAATATACTTTTGGATTGGTTTTTGGTTTTATTCAGGATTTCTTCTGGTTAACGCTTTCTTTTTTTCATTTAATAAAGATTATTCCTGTATCTGAAAGGCTTGCAATGTCTTGAAAGTGGTGAAAAGAAGAGAAAAACCAGTTCAGAAAAGCATGTTGAAGACATGAAGAAGTTATTATTACTTGTGAATAAAATAAGTAATAATAAGTAACACAAAATTAGTCAGGATGAAGTGAGGAGGGCATTGAAGAGGATGCAGGGTGGAAAGGCAGTCAGTCCTGATGATATACCTGTGGAGGTATGGAAGTGTCTAGGAGAGGTGGCAGTAGAGTTTCTAACTGGGTTGTTCAACAGGATCTTAGATAGTGAGAAGATGCCTGAGGAATGGATGAGAAGTGTGCTGGTGCCCATTTTTAAGAACAAGGGAGATGTGCAGAGTTGTAGCAACTAAAGAGGAATAAAGCTGATGAGCCATACAGTGAAGTTATAAGAAAGAGTAGCTAGGCTAAGGGCAGAAGTGAGCATTTGTGAGCAGCAGTATGGTTTCATGCCAAAAAAGGGTACTACAGGGGGTGGGGCGGCAGTGGCTCAGTGGTAGAGCGCGCGGTAGAGCGGGTCGTCCAATGTTTCAAAGATCGGCAGTTCAGTTCCCGCTCCTGCCCAAAAAGAACACCGGGAGGTGAGCTGACAGTGGGAAGTGTCAGCTTCCCTCCGGAGCACTGCCGAGGCGCCCTTGAGCAAGGCACCATCCTCCTTAAAAGTTGCACATTTGGGGTGCACCACAAAGGAGCTGCCCGACACTCTACCTCCTCTGCATTCGTACAGGCCCCATGTGTGTGTGTTTGTGTGTTCAGGGCCTGTACACACATGTATATGCATGATTTGAACCAACTAGAGTGTGCCACTAATTTCCCTGCGGGGATTATAATCAGTATGTAACATTTAAAAAAAATAAATACAGATGCAGTATTTGCTTTGAGGATGTTGATAGAGAAGTACAGAGAAGGCCAAACAGAGCTGCATTGTGTTTTTGTAGATCTGCAGAAAGCTTATGATAGGGTGCCCAGAGAGGAACTGTGGTATTGTATGAGGAAGTCTGGAGAGGCAGAGGAGTATGTTAGAGCGGTGTAGGACATGTATGAGGACTGTAAGACAGTGGTGAGGTGTGCTGTAGGTGTGACAGAGGAGTTCAAGGTGGAGGTGGGACTGCATCAGGGATCAGCTCTGAGCCCCTTCTTGTTCGCTATGATGATGGAAAGGCTGACAGACAAGGTTAGACAGGAATCTCCATGGACTATGATGTTTGCAGATGACATTGTGATCTGTAGTGAGAGCAGGAAAGGAGAAGAATGCAGGTTAGCCACAGTAAGAAAGAGTACATGTGTCTGAATGAGAGGGACCATTGAGCCCTTGAATCAAATTATCAATTGAATTTAATAAATAATGATCTTCAAATCTTCATTCTTAATTTCCCTTCGGGGATCAAAACAGTACCTTAATTAAATTAAATTAAATTAAATTAAAACAATTAAACGTATGACCACATGTAAAGGACTACCTGTATACCCTACTTGCATTTATCAGAGAATTTATTCCCAACCACCAGCCATATGATTTCATTGTTGTTGGCTGTGAAAATGCAACTGTATGTGATGGTTAGTAGATCAAATTGTGCTTCCAGTACCATTTTGCATCAAATCCCTATCAGTCATAGGACTCCATATGACACTGTATGAATCTTTTCCCTTCGGCTTTTCCCTTCAGGGGTTGCCACAGCAAATCACTTGCCTCTATCTAACCTTGTCTTCTGCATCCTCTTCTCTCACACCAACTATCTTCACGTCCACTTTCACTACATCCATAAACCTCCAGGCAGGAGGCCTGGAGGAAGACTACCTTCATGACCTTCATAACACTGTATAAATGTGTGGCTAAAATTCATGGCATTCTTTTCTAAACTCCTGTGCTTGAGGAACTAGTGAGGAATTACCAGCACCCTACATGAGGGCATTTGACATGTTCTGCTCTTATTCTGAAGACGTATATTGTATGTGTGATCCAGGTGAAAAAGCAGTTAATTCGGAGTTTCCAGCCATCTCCCAGCAACCGTCTGGGTGTCACATGACCCCACGCAGCGATTGTTCAACCTCAGTCTGCACCTTGGGAGGGTCCCGTCACTGTGGAAGACTTCCTGCATCGTAGCTGTACCCAAGAAGGGACACCCTACTAAGCTCAACGACCACCGACTGGTCGCTCTTACCTCCCACGTAATGAAGACCCTAGATTGACTGGTCCTGGAGCTCATGCATCCACAGGTGAAAGGTGCAATGGACCCTCTCCAGTTCGTCTATCAGGCCAAGGTTGGGGTTGACGACGCCACCTTCGACACCATCCAGCCCCGGCTCCTACAGGATAAACTGACCTCCGTGACTGTGGACTCCTACCTCGTGAGCTGGATCACGGACTACCTAACAGACAGACCCCAGTACATCTGTATGGGGGACTGTTTGTCTTCCATGGTGACTAGCAGCACAGGGGCACCACAATGACACTGCGATAGTGGCATGTATCCGGGAGGGTGATGAAGGGGAGTACAGGGCATTGGTGGCTGACTTCATGGAGTGGTGCCAACAGAACAAGCTCCAGCTCAACGTCTCCAAGACGAAAAAGATGGTGCTGGATTTCCTGCGGGCACCCCCCTCTCCACAGCCAGTGATCATCGAGGGCAGTGAGGTGGAGGTGGTAGGTAACTATAAGTACCTGGAACTGCAGCTAGACAGCAAATTGGACTGGTCACTCAACTCGGACTGTGTGTACAAGAAGGGGCAGAGCAGGATGTACTTCCTGAGGAGGCTGGCCTCCTTCAACATCTGTCCTAAGCTCCTCTCATGTTCTATCAGTCTGTAGTATCCAGTGTGCTGTCATATGCCATTGTGTTTTGGGGTGGCGGTGCCAGGAAAAGAGATATAGACCGTCTGAACAGACTCATCGGCAGAGCGGGCTCAGTGGTCGGGTTGAGCCTGGACTCTGTGGAGAAGCTTCTGGAGAGCAGGACCATGTTCAAAGTCAGGGCTATCATGAACAACACCAGCCGCCCCCTGCACACCACCTTCTCCCAGCAGAGAAGCACCTTCATCGGCAGACTGCTGTCAGACAGCGCCTCCACAGAGAGGCTGAGGTCCTCCTTCGTGCCCCGTGCCATCAGGGGGTACAATGACTCTCAGGAGGAGCGGCGGGGAGGTGGCGAGGTCAGCACGTGGTTGAATGGAGGAGATAGGATGGGATGTCAGCTTGTGCTGCAGTGTAGTGGGGCCACGGTGTTGTGAAAATATTGTGATATTAGATAGTGACATGCCTTACATTGTAAGAAGGTTGTACCTTACCCACCATGTGGGCCTCCTGCTAATTTTAACTTGCACTCTTTAGTTTTATTTGTTATTTTATTTTAATTTATACTATTTATATTTTAAGTTTTACTTTAGTATATGTATGTTAGTGTGGTTTATGTCTTGTGGTATGTCCTGTGGTGTCAGTGTTTCTCTTTCTCCTGGTGTTTGTCCAGTGTTTGTTCATTATGTAATGCTTGAGCAGTGGATGTGTGCAATTTCCTCTGGGATTAATAAAGTATATATCTACAGTATCTATCTAATTTAAGTTAGAAATTTAATTTCTGTTTTTTTCTCTCTGTGAGAGTAGCCATTCTTTGTTTTTCTATGGCTTTTTTTTAAAATAAATGGTACCAATTTCAAATTTTAGTCTCAGTCTCTTTGTCTCTCCACTCTTAGAGCCGAACCATATCTTCTGATCAAGACCAATTTAATATTGTTAATTTGTTAATATACACAAGGAACATGACAAAGTGGTGATAATATCTGATGCACTGAGATGAGAACAGGGCCTTTAATGGAAACGCAAATATATATTTTTACACATTACTACAATTGTTACATTATCTCTCCAATTAATGTTCATTTGCAATGAATAACTATGTTTAACTCTAATATATTTTAAGTACATAATTCACACTTCAAGTCTACCTGCTGTGTTCATTTGAGGGGTTCATGACAGCATATCATTTCCATAATTGTGTATTACGTATATTCCTGGTGTTCTTCTCTCTTTAATGAATGTGTTACCAGAATTTTTCTTTTGCTGCTTTTTTTGTGCTGTCAGTAGACAACCAAACCCTTATCACGTCCACAAAAGATGGAGCCAGTTTTTAGGTGTACTTTTCTGAACCCATGATGGCTATTCAAATGTAGCTTTTCGACTAATTTTTGACAGGCTTCTAGTAGATGGAATTCTGGAAGTATCTTCCACAGAATAAGCTGGCTACAAAACCTAGTACGGTAGTATGTAGACATGGAAGAGGAACTGGTGGGATATTCTGAGAATCTTGAGCTTATATCAGGTCATGGGGGATTTTAAAACTCCTTAGGAGCAAGGCACTCCCAAAAAGCTCCAGGTTGTGCACTCTGTTGGACTGCTGTCACTCAGGGTGACACACACCTTTGTCATGATCCCCCTGAAGTGATGTGTGCTGGATCCTGTTTTAAATTAAGAGAATGGGAGGAGTTCATTTTTTGGTTATTTGTTAAAGAAATCATACTTCTCCATCTTTAAAAAAAAACTGACAGGTTACTGGGAACACAAATCTGATTTTCTAGATTTGCCTTAGCTTTTTCCTCCACGCAGAGATTATTCTTACTAACTTATTCTGTCTTAATTTTTTTGTGGCTTAAAGTTTGACTTGTGGTGAGAGCATTTTTTTGAAATAAGAAATAAGGATTAAATAACACAGTGTACCCTCGTTCGCGGTTCATGGTGTTCCAGGAACCGCATGCGATTAAAGAATCCACGATCAACATCGCGATCTATGTATCTTATTATTTACGTTAATTTATACGTTTACAAACCCTCCCAATACTGATATTAAACCACCATTTATCTGTATTACCTTTTCCCGTACTCTTATCGACTGTTTAAAGCAATTTTGTGTCTTGCAAAAGACCAAGCTCAGGCAGATGAAGCAGTCAGTAAAATGAATGAATGAATGAATAATTATCCTTCCATCCACCCATTTTCTTGGAGCCAATCCAAGCTGGCTACGGGCGAGAGGGGTTAAACTCCGGACACATCCCTGGTGCATCACAGAGCCACACGAAAGACAAACAACAACTCACACACACACTCACAACTAAGGAACATTTAGAACTGACACACTTTCTTTAATTGTACTGTGGTCACATTTTCATATTTGCTGTAAGTGCTTTAAGAGCTCAGTAGGCAACAACATGGACAATCAGCACTTCAATTACAACACAGTGTAATGCACTGGGTTATGAAATATTATGTCAGAGCCAGTGTGAAACTTTTCAGTAATTTATGGTACTTTAGCTCTTCTATAGAACTGGACAACACAGGCAAGCCTTTGGTACCCATGTACATAAGGTATTTGGGCACCCCTGAGCCTGATGAACCTTCGATGCACCACTTTGGCAGGTACTAACAGACTAAGGACAAACATCTCCCCACATGTCAAGGTAGTATAATGTGAAGGAAAGTCCATCCATTTGTACAAGAAGAAGCTAATTTGGCATCAATGTTTTTTTTTAATGTCAGACACTACCCAAAGATTATTGCCACCGCAACACCACAGAATAGCCTGGGACAATTTTTCTACTACTACCAATGCCACGTCTATAAATTTATAGATTTTCAAATTATTTTACTTTTTTATAAAAAGTTTGGAACAAGAAGTTCATGCCGAATTTTTAATTCCAAATTTTGACTCATACCAGAGGCTTGGATTGTCCTCGCTTCATCATCCTTGACCATGCTTTTGATAATGCTTAATTTATTTTTTTGGCACTGAACACATTTCTCTCAAAGGTAGTCCTCAACTTATGACAAGCCAACCAGAGGAACTCTGAGAGAGAGAAGACTATTACTTTTATGTGTGGTAAGATATACATACGTACAAAAAAACACACTCTAATATTTTCTTGGACCACCTTTACCTTTGATTACAGTATGCATTCACTGTGGCACTGTTTCAAAACATTTTTGTAATGTCACAAGATTTATTTCCATCCACTGTTGCATTAATTTTTCACCAAGATATTTGATGATGGCAGAGTCTGACCACTGTATAAGGCCTTCCCCAACATATTGAAAACATTTCAGTGGGGTTATGGTTTGGACTCTGTGGTGGTCAATCCATATTTGAAAATGATGTCTCACACTCCTGGACCATTCTTTCTCAATTTGAGCCTGACAAATCCAGCGTTGTCATCTTGGAGTATGCTCATGCCATCGGGGAAGAAATCCATCGATGGAATAACCTAGTCTACCTGGTTCAACTTCTCGACGCTATTGAGGAAAATCCCCACCGCGCTGTTCTTTCAGGAGGCTGATTTTATGCCGCCTTACCCGACCTTCTCTCCCACCGCTAAACTCACCTCTTCCCTAAAGCAGCTGAAAGCCTGTGCCAGCTTGATGGCTTGCCGGCCAGTCAACTGCTCCAACCCGACACTCACCGACATGTTGCCCCTGTGGGCTGCCAGATTGCTCACTAATCCACGCAAACCCCCCACAAACTCCCAAATGTAACTGTGATTAAACTATATGAAACAAAAATGAGAATAAACATGAAAAATAAGCAAAATAAACACAGTGAAAAACGCACAAACATGGCGTAATCTCCTGACTTCCTCTAACACTCTCTCCCAAGCACTGAAAAAGAAAAAGAAAAAAAAAACAGATTTTTTTTTAAAAGAATGTTCATTCACAAATAACAAATTACAAAATAATCACATTCACACAAAATCCAAAAGAGATTTACACACAAAGGAAGTCACGTACAAAAATAATAGTAGGAAAATAGCAAACAAAACTAAATATGCATAAAGTAAACCAACCAATGACTAAACACATGCTTCTCACTCAACAGAGAACATAAGGCATCCTTGACACACCACTAGTTTTTAAAAGTATCTAAATCATTCATATCTCTGAAATGGTTAAAATCAATTTGGATCCCCGTTTGACATATTCTTTTTAAAATGAGTTCTGGCCTGTAGTCTGGCAAAGTTTTCACCCTTTATTCTCCTGCTTGAATAAATCATCATCTTTGCTTGACCCAGAAGGAAGGTTAAAATCTGCCACTCCTTTTTTTTAAAATTCTTCCTGTGTTTAAAACAATAACGTATACCTGTTTAAGAAAAAATGGGGAAAAAAAAAGTTATGTATTAATGCAATATCATGTCTAGACCCTCAATTTGTAAGAACTAGCTTCCTGTGAGGCCATAAAGCTAACAATAAAGAAAATACTAGTTAAGGATTTTTAAAATAGATGCTGGGCACATTAAAAAATATCTGAATGACAAGCCGTTAGCTTTCCATCTGGAAAACTGCCTCTTCTGGGTACCACTCAATTGTTTGCTCAGAGTCATATTGTAACTTATTTCAGCAATTCAATTACTATCATGTTCATAGCCAATTGCATAAATCACAACTTGTAATTTTTTTAGCTGCATCAGAACTTATGCACAGCTGGTGCAACAGTTTGCAACCATCGTAGGTTGTACTCTAGGGCTACATTGTTGTGATTGTAAGGGGTAATATCTAGTCTATGACTATTCAGATGTGTTTTGGAAGTATTAACTAGAAATTCCAGCTATCGAAAAAAAATCAAATCAAAACCCTTCTTCAATCTTGACACTTGACACAAATTGATAACATGTTTTCATTGACATTTTAATTGTTCATTTTGCCTATTGAAGTTGTTGAATATTAATGTTGCTGTATTACAAGCAGTATAATGTGAAGGAACAGTACAGCTGTAGTGTAATTTGTACTTACCTTCAGGTCAAACATCCTTTAGCACAATATTAAGTAATCCAGCTGTCACGGTACCTTGTCCTGAGGTTTTGTTTTTCTCTGCTTTTAGTCTTTTTGTGCCACTGAGCATGGCTGTTTTGAGACAAAGCTTAATCTGGGGACGGGGGCTGGCAGATACTTACCTGTGTCCTGTCTAAGGTAAAGGTCTGCAACATGCAGCCATGGCTTCATCTTCACTTGATCTTTTAGCCATTCCCAGGGTATCCTTCACGTTCCTGATCAGCTAATGTTTTTTGTTTTTTTTCTCCAAGAGTGTAGTCTTCAGCTCTTGTCAGACTTTTTCCTTGTGTTCAGTAAACTGAGTGTAGTACAAACTTCATAGCATTCTCAGCTGCATCAGATTGCTATCTTCAACTAATTCAGCAACTAACTGTGCATTACTTATAAAAACATCTCTTGTATTTTTTATCTTTTTATTTAGTCTAAGTGTCTCATTAATGAGTCCAGACAAACACAAAAGACCTCCAATCAAACACTCAGGACGTTAACTGTAAATTTTTACTCGATAATGAGATTTTTTTTTTTTTTAATTTGAGACACAAATATACAGTTTGACTTTAAACTTTTGGGTTTTTCATGTTTGCTGACATATGTCTTTAATGATGAAAGCTAAAATGGAAATGAAACATTTTTTTTGAATTTTACTTTTATGTTTAATTCTAATTTTTATGTATGCTCCGTCCCTATAAGGCGGCTGGACCGGATAAGGTCTCCCCAAGACTCCTCCGAGCCTGTGCTTCGGAACTAGGGGACCCCGTGCAGCGATTGTTCAACCTCAGTCTGCACCTGGGGAGGGTCCCGTTACTGTGGAAGACCTCCTGCATTGTACCTGTACCCAAGAAAGGACACCCTACTGAGCTCAACGACCACCAACTGGTCACTCTTAACTCCCACGTAATGAAGACCCTAGAGTGACTGGTCCCGGAGCTCATGCGTCCACAGGTGCAACATGCAATGGACCCTCTCCAGTTCGCCTATCAGGCCAAGGTTGGGGTTAACGACGCTGTCTTGCTGATCTGTGACACCTGCGTTTGCTGCTGTCTGGTCCTAGCTGGTATTAGCTACGCACAAGCTGAAGCCGATCGATAAAGTGGTATTTTTCCATTTATATAACTTATTCGGTCCTAGCTGGTGTTAGCTACGCACAAGCTGAAGCCGATCGATGAGGTGGTATTTTTCCATTTATATAACTTATTTTAAACACTTTTTTTTTTCTAACAACAGTCTACCTACTATGGCTTCTCCCGCCAGCCTCTCCCCCATCTCTTCCCCTATCTACTCTTGCTCCAACTGTCTTATGTTCAGTTACACCTCGACCTCCATTAGCGAGTCAGGGATTTGTTACAAGTGTAGCTTTGTTTCAGCGCTGGAGGCGAGGCTCAGTGAGGTCGAGGGGCGACTCCGCTCCATCGAGCACAGGCATAGCCCCAAAAAAAGCAGCCCCCAGAGAGGTTTAGCGGGAGCGGAGCGCCCTAGCTTAGCGCCGCAGCTAGTAGGCTTGGCTAGCGCTAGCCCTAGCGTAGTTTCGCAGCTAGTAGGTCCCGCTGGCGCTAGCCCTAGCTGCCCCCCACCCTCAGCGGTCCCCGAGCAGCCAGGTTAACAGCATGGTTGGATAACTGTGAGAAGAAAGTAGGCAGAAGAAGTCTACTGGACACCACCATCCTCAAACTATTCCGGCCCCCTCCGTTTGTGTCTCAAACAAGTTTGCCCCCCTCAGTAGCACACTGACTGAGAAGTATACTCTGGTCATTGGCTCTTCAATAGTGAGACATGTTAATTTAGGACAGCCAGCGGCCACAGTTAGCTGCATCCCGGAGGCCAGAGCAGGCGACATCGAGGGACAGTTCAAGTTAGTGAGTAAAGCTAAATGGAGGTTTAAACAAATTGTAATTCATTGTGGGGTAAATGATGCTCGCCTGAGAAAGTCAGAGGTTCTAAAAGCTAACGTTGAGTCGGTGTGCACATTTGCGAAGACCCTGGCTGATAAAGTAGTTTTTTCTGGTCCCCTCCCAAATTTAACCAATGATGAGATGTTTAGCCGCATGTCAGCTGACTAGGTGGTGTCCCGATAACTCAGTAGGCTTCATTGATAATTGGAAATCTTTCTGGGGCAAGCCTGGTCTCATTAGGAGGGATGACATTCATCCTACTTGGGATGGTGCAGCCCTCTTATCTAAAAATATAGTTCCAAGTCTATCTTCTAAATCCTGACATTCCAGAGTGGAGATCAGGCAACAGAGTTGCAGCCCTACACGCTTCTCTGAGTTTCCCCTACTACAGTCCCCGGCCATAGCTAACTCTAATTTAACAAATACACACCCCATTAAGACTGTGTCTGTCCCCGGACCTATAGAAGTGTTAGACTGCTAAAATCTAGAAATACTGCGTCAATTAACCATAGTAACTTAATTAACATTAAATGTGTACCTGGACAAAGTTCAGACAGGATAATTAAATGTGGTCTTTTAAATATTAGATCATTATCATCTAAGATTCTTTTAGTCAATGATCTAATAACTGATCACAGTATTGCTATTTTTGGACTAACCGAAAACTGGCTACATAAGGATGAATATGTTAGCCTAAATGAAGCTTCTCCTCCCGGCCACATCAACTGTCATATAGTGCGTGATAGTGGACGAAGAGGTGGCGTGGCAGCCATTTACAACTCCAATTTATCAATTAATCCAAAATGAATTTCTATCTAATTTGGCTGCTACCAAAGATAAGGTGGTAGTAATAGGAGATTTAAATGTTCATTTTGACAGTGTGGGTAATAGTGTCTGCGCTGGGTTCAAGTCTATGCTAGATTCTATAGGTTTCTCGCAGTTGGTGGTTGGTCCTACCCATAAACACCATCACACCCTCGATCGTACTCTTACCCACGGTGTATATATAGGGCACTTGAATATTTTCCCACAAAATGACTTCTTGTCAGATCACTCCCTAGTTACTTTTGGCTTTGCCCTAATTAACAATAACCCACAGAATAAAACCATCTTGACTACATCAATCACTGATTCAGTAATAACTAAATTTAAAGAAAAAATCCCCTCAGCCTTAGAGTCAGTATGCTCCCCTGTCCCCTATTCCAGTACTAGCCAGAATATTGAATTTCTCAAAGACAGTATGGCTAACAACCTAAAAACAACCGTAGATGACATAGCACCGTTAAAAAGAAAAATTAGAAAACAGGAAAGGTCAGCCCCGTGGTTTAATTCATCAGTCCGTGACTTTAAAGAGCGCTCCCGCAGACTGGAGAGAATCTGGCGATCGACAAAAACTGACTTAGCTTATTCAACCTGGAAAGACAGCTTTATGTCATATAAGAAGGCTCTCGGTAGAAGTAGAAATACTTACTACTCTACATTAAGAGAGGAAAATAAAAACAACCCTCGGTTTCTTTTCAGCACTGTAGCCAGGCTGACTAAGAAACACAACAGTATCGAGCCTACCATTCCTTTAAATCTGGAATGTGATGACTTTCCTAGGTTTTTGCAAACCAAAATTACAAATCTTAGAGACGAGATCCATTATGTAATGCCAAACACAAGTAAGTTAACAGAGGAATCGACTATTTCTGGCAATACCCTGGAGTGTTTTTAGCAAATGGAACTCTCCGATTTAAATTTCTTAATTTCCACTACTAAACCCACCACCTGTCTACTAGACAAAATTCCAAGTACGCTCCTCAAAGAGGTTTTACCATTAATAAATAAACCTGTAACCTGTCCATCAATCCTTAAAAATTGGTTATGTACCGAAAACTTTCAAACTAGCTGTGATCAAGCTCCTCCTGAAAAAAACAAACCTGGCAAATGCTGGCATCCTCTCAAATTACAAGCCGATCTCTAACTTGCCATTAATATCTAGATCCTAGAGAAGGTAGTGGCCAAACAGCTAAATGACTACTTGTTAGAAAACAATCTGTTAGAGGATTGTCAATCAGGTTTTAGAACAAACTACAGTACGGAGACTGCACTGCTAAAAGTCATGTCTGTTCTAGTGTCACGAGAGGCAGGATATAGACCCAAGTGCAGGACACCAGAAGCGAATCTTCCATCCATGATTTATTCAAAACTGAAAGAATTCTCCAGACAGGCAAGAAACATAACAGACTTCCAGGAACCAAACAAGAGAAAAACAAACCAGCACCGGCTGTGACAAAACCCCTGCCTGAAAAGGCCTCAAGCCAATAACACCAAACAATGTTCAGGTGTGCACGATCAGAACAGGGGTGTGGATGAGCTTCAAGTGTGGAGCCGTGGCTCCACCCACCAGCTTGGCCTCTCCCTGCCACACACCATCACTGCCACGCCGAACCGTGACATCTAGTCTTGTTAGACCTGAGTGCAGCATTCAATACTGTTGACCATAATATTCTTTTAAGGAGATTGGAAGAGGAAGTTGGGATTAAAAACTCAGTACTAGACTGGTTTACCTGTAGGTCTTATCTATCCGACCTATTTCAGTTTGTCTATGTGATTAATAAATCTTCAGATCAAGGGAATATCACCTGTGGAGTACCTCAAGGATCTGTTCCGGGGCCAATTCTGTTCAATCTCTATATATTACCATTGGAAAATATTATAAGGAAACATAATATTAATTTTCATTGTTACGCTGATGATACTCAATTATATCTACCAATTAAAACAAATGAATCTGATCAGCTAATTAAATTGGAAACCTGCCTCAGGGATATTAAATACTGGATGCTTCACAATTTCTTAATGTTAAACAGTAACAAAACTGAAGTTCTTATTATTGGGCCGAAGCATCTTAGAGATCATTTCTCTAACATTACAATTCACTTAGATGACATTGCTCTATCCTCCACCAATGATGTCAGGAGTGATATTTGATCAAGATCTGTCCTTTGATTCTCATATCAAGTTTGTATCCCGGACAGCCTTCTTTCACTTACAAAATATTGCGTAAGTTAGAAATTTCTTATCCTTTAAAGATGCAGAGAAAATCATTCATGCCTTTGTTACTTTTAGATTGGATCGCTGCAATTCCTTATTATCGGGCTGTTCTAGTTCCTCTATCAGGACTCTACAGTTAGTTCAGAATGCAGCTGCCCGCTTACTGACTCGAACTGGGAGGAGAGAGCACATCTCTGCTGTCCTAGCATCACTTCATTGGCTCCCGATTAATTATAGAATACAATTCAAAGACCTCATGATCACATAAAAAGCTCTCCACTGTAAGGCTCCGTCTTACATTGAAGATCTTAATGAAGTGTATCACCCCCCCAGGGGCCTTCGATCCAAGGATGCAGGATTTCTGGTGATCCGTCGGGTTTTTAAGAGTAGAACTGGAGGCAGAAGCGATCTACCAGCTTCGGTACGGGGGGCAGACTCCCTTAGCTTATTTAAGAGTAGACTAAAAATCCTCCTCCTCGATAGAGCCTACAATTAGAAATAACACACACACCACTAGATATGCTGCTATAGGCCTCGACTGCTGAGGGTATTTTTCTCCGTCTCTCCCATTAAAGGGAGATACTCTGCAGCTTCTGTCACTTCTTTCTTTATCTTTCTATGCTCCTATAATTTATTATTATTGTCAAATTACACTCTTTGTCCGCACAATACTGCCGCTGTCTTTGTGCCTCTGCTCCGCAGGTGGAGAACGTGGATGGAAGACAGGATATCGAAAGGCCTGGAAAACCCGCCCCCAATTAAGCGACAGTGCACTATGGACATTAAACTCAAACTAGCCTATCTGCCACTCTCTCACTCTCTCTCTCTCTCCCGCTGTCTGTTTTACTTGACCTATCTCTTTCCCCAATGTATTTCTCTTTCCCAACCAACAGGTCAAGGCGGATGACCGCACTCCAGAGCCTGGGTCCTGCCCAGAGTTTCTTAACAAATGAGGGAGTTTTTCCCCACCACCGTCGCTTATGCTTGCTCTGGAGGGCATTGTTGGCTTTCTATCTGTAAAGCGCTTTGAAATGTCTTCAGATGTGATTAAGTGCTATACAAATAAAAGTTGATTGAGTTGATTGATTGTACCTCCTCCACCGTGTGCTCTCCTACCTGGATGCTGGGGGCTGTGCCGTCAAAGTGCTCTTCTTTGACTTTTCAAGCGCCTTCAACACCATCCAGCCCTGGCTCCTGCAGGATAAAATCACCTCCATGACTGTGGACCCCTACCTTGGGAGTTGGATCACGGACTATCTAACGGACAGACCCCAGTACGTCCGTATGGGGGACTGTTTTGTCTTCTATGGCAGCTCGGGGGAGCCACAGGGGACCGTGCTGTCCCCCATTCTCTTCACCTTCTACACATCGGACTTCAAGCACAACTCAGATACATGGCAAATACAGAAGTACTCCAATGACACTGCGATTGTGGCATGTATCCGGGAGTGTGATGAGAGGGAGTACAGGGCATTGGTGGCTGACTTTGTGGAGTGGTGCCAACAGAACCAACTCCAACTCAATGTCTCCAAGACGAAGGAGATGGTGCTGGATTTCCGGCTGGCACCCCCCTCTCCACAGCCAGTGATTATCGAGGGCGGTGAGGTGGAGGTGGCAGGAAACTATAAGTACCTGGGACTGCAGCTAGACAGCAGACTGGACTGGTTAATCAACTTGGACCGTGTGTACAAGAAGGGGCAGATCAGGATGTACTTCCGGAGTAGGCTGGCCTCCTTCAACATCTGTCCTAAGCTCCCTCTCATGTTCTATCAGTCCGTAGTTTCCAGTGTGCTGTCATACACCATTGTGTGTTAACGGAGTCTTAACAGACTCATCCGCAGAACGGGCTCAGTGGTCGGGCTGAGCCTGGACTCTGTGGAGATGCTTCTGGAGAGCAGGACCATGTCCAAGGTCAGGGCTATCATGAACAACACCAGCCACCCCTGCACACCACCGTCTCCCAGCAGAGAAGTACCTTCAACGGCAGACTGCTGTCACACAGTGCCTCCACAGAGAGGCTGAGGTCGTCCTTCGTGCCCCTTGCCATCAGGGAGATACAATGACTCTTTCAGGAGGAACGGGGGGGGGGGGGGGGTGGCGAGGTCAGCACGTGGTTGAATGGAGGGGAGTAGGTGGGATGTCAGCTTGTGCTGCAGTGTAGTGGGGCCAAGGTGTTGTGATGTTGTGACATTAGACAGTGACATGCCTTCCATTGAAAGAAGGGTGTACCTTACCCACTATGTGGGCTTCCTGCTAATTTTCACTAGCACTTTTTAGTTTTATTTGTTATTCTACTTAATCTTATACTGTTTATATTTTAGTTTTAGTTTAGTATATGTCCTGCCAGTGCTACATGTGTCTGTTAGTGTAGTGTATGTCTTGTGGTATGTCCTGTTGTGTCAGTGTTTCTTTTTCTCCTGGTGTTTGTCCAGTGTTTATTCATTATATAATGTTTGAGCAGTGGATGTGCACAATTTCCTGCGGGATTAATAAAGTATCTATCTATCTATCTATCTATCTATCTCTCTCTCTCTCTCTCTCTCTCTCTTTTATATATATATATATATATATATATATATATATATATATATATATATATATATATATATATAAAATCATAAATTGGCTGGCTGCTGCCCCAGCAGTGGTAGAGCGGGTGATAGAGCAGGTCGTCCAATGTTCTAAGATCGGTGGTTCGATTCCCGCTCCCGCCCAAAAAAACACCCCGAGTGTGAACTGACAGTGGAAGGTGTCAGCTCACCCTTGAAGCACTGCCAAGGCAGCCTTGAGCAAGGCACCATCTCCTCTACAAATTGCTTATTTGTGCACATCATAAAGGAGCAGCCCACCACTCTATCTCCCCCTGCATGCATATAGGCCCCCTGTGTGTGTTTGTGTGTTCAGGGCCTATACACACACACATATACAGTATATACAGTATACCGTATTGGCCCAGATATAAGACGGTGTTTTTTGCATTGAAATAAGACTGAAAAAGTGGGGGTCGTCTTACATTCGGGGTCTAGACATTATACCCATTCACAACGCTAGATGGCGCCAGATATCTTTAAATTGAATGCTGAACTTCACTCCCCCAGCAAAAGCGAACCCCTGTCACGAAGAAGAAAAATAAAAATAGCGGTAGCACGATAAAGGAATATAAATATAGCAGTAAGAAAGAAAAGAGAAGAAAATAAGAGAAGAGATAACAGAAAATGGAGAAAAGTAGTGACAATCTGGAGAAAAGTGGGTCTAAAATCGACCAGGTTAATCTGGTGTTCAAAAAATCATTTTTCAAACTTGAGTCTTGAAAGAGAGGGGGTCGTCTTATAATCAGGGTCTTTTTATATTCGGGCCAATATGGTATACAGTATATATATATATATCAAATTAAAATTACAAACATTCCCTGTAGTGTGTGAGTGTGCATGGTTGTCTGTCTTTCTGTGGCTCCGAAGGGGACCGGCGTCGCGCCTGGAGTTTGCCCCGCCTCACGCCCCAAGACACCTGGGATAGCCTCCAGCTTCTTGTGACCCCCTACAGCGGATAAAGTGGTTCGGAAGGTGAATGAATGAAAAAAAAAAAAAAAAAATTAAATATTTGTATTTTTAGAGATAGTGATCTTACAATTCTTCATCTGTTGAGGTTTTTTTTGTCTTTCGCAAAAAAAGTAAAAAAGGAACCCGTAGAAATTCCACAATAAAACAATAATATCAGACTTGGTTTGTTTGTTTTTTTTCTTCGCCTTCACAAGAAAACAAACTACTGTGTCCCACAAAGCCGTAACAGCTCCATGTGTGAGGGACAGACGGCAGCTTCGGCATTACGGTCCAGCCATCCGGGTACACGCCGCCTTCGGGAGTTCTGTTGTGGTGAATAAAGAATCGGGGTTCTCCACACGACAACATGAGATCAGTCACAACCAAAGAATATAAACCGCTATGTTTGAAGAAGCAAAAATGGCTCTGTAAATGAGAGACATGGACAAATGTGAAGACCGGAGCTAAGTCGGCTACTGGCTCGAACTTCCATGTAGGTGACAGCGTTGAGTTTTCAAGTGAGCTTATTCAAATATATACTGTAGGTGGGGATGTCATATTCTATCTTAGCCTATGCCATATAGCCAGAGGTTTATGGGATGGGCAACCCCGAGGTAAACCCCAAAACCCTCTCGGGTTATGGTATAAAATGCAACTTCTAATCATTTAATGAATTCTGGAAGGCTATTGAAGTACATTTTTATTAATAAAATTTTGATAACTAATAAAATATTACTACTGATATTTTATTCCACAAATTGATTGGATTGCCGTAGCTGATTTTTACAAGAGTGAGACCACTGTCTCTGTAATATAGTGAAGAATTAGAAAGGTCCATGCGGCACAGACTATAATTAAAGGATATAGCTCATATGTTTTCAATATACCTCCCAAATACCTTTACAACCAAATTAATAAAAATGAGACACCCTTTAAGTTCTCAGTTGATAAATGCTTGGTTAAGTGTTCTTACAATCAGTATATTGTTGGCTGGAAAAGAAGATTTGTTGAATATAGAATACAGTTTATACTTTAAGCTCTCTGGCTGAAAGAGAGATGGGTATTCGTACTCTCAATTATCGATTTATTTTGATCAAGTGACGGCTGTTGCCTGTTTTGAGGATGGAGGGCGGAAAAGCATAGCACAGTTTCCTGTGTCACCCTCTATCAAGGTCAGCTTGAGGCTTTCTGTCAAATCTGATTACATGATTTAGGGGATGCACTTGCCAAAAAAGAATGAATCTTTTCTCCATTCTTTGAGCTGCTTATCTATTTCTATGTGTCTTATGTACAGGCAATTTACCAATCAATCAAATTAATTTAATATTTCAAAACATCTTCGTAGAAATAAATATTGAATTTTTGCTCTGTGAACATTAGATTTTTTTTCAAGAAGACAAATATGCTGGCATCAACACTATGAAGACCTGAATAGACACATGCATTTAAAATGAACTTCACAACATTTTCTATGCATTGCTACTCAGCTTGACAAATGTGCTGTTAGTCCATCACCATAATGATTCTGAATGGACATTTGAAGGCAAAAGCAAACTATGAATTCTATGAAATTCTATGATGAAAATTATTTTTTTGATGTTTGAAAAGTCGAGATTAGTTCAGCGTGTAAACAAATGACTTGATTTGACTCAATTTTAATGCTTACGAGTGCAATAGCCAGAGCAGCAGAATCCAATAATGGAGTGAAATAAAAGGAAAACTAATGTGTGCCAATGCTCCAGTTTTAGAAGAATTCTCTGGTTACATTACATGAAATGCCACCAGATCACTTTTTTAAAACTTGTGACTAAGAGAAGATAACGCTCTAATGGCCACATCTGATAACACACACCCACACACTCATACTCACCCTGAACGTCCTCTGTGGGTTGATGTATGATGAAATATTAATGGTTACTAATGGTTCTTACATTTTCATGTATGTCTGATAGATCTAGAAACATGGATGACTAGAGTATATCTGGTGAGTCATTAATATTCATAACGAATACTAGATGGTGCTTTTATTCAGCGAAAGGTTTTTAATATCCCAGTTAGACATTTTCGGTCCTTTGATCAGGATGTCATTCTATCCTCAAAAGCTGTAAAAGCACACAGACAAGCCATAGACAGTTGCTTTTTTCACCACATACAAGTTATCTTTAAGAGCCTTAAATTTTTTGCAGGGGGTGGTCAGCTGTGAAACTCATGAAAAGGGAGATTATTTTTCAAAACATTCAAAGATTCCCACACTCTTTTTGTATTTGGTGAGGTTCATGATCATCTTCAACCATTTCTTAGCCATAATGGCATGGATTAACAGCTATGCTAGCAATAGCCAGATGGCGTCACTTAAATATTACCAGATTAACAGCCTTCACCATACATATTCCCTTGGTAGTGCACCAAAGGGGGCATGGTGGAGAAGATGCCTACCCCACTGCTCTCTAGACCCGAGCTTGCCAGACAGACAGTGCCACAGGTGTGAGTAGAGTAAAGAGTACAGTAGAATATAACTTTATTTATCCCTTAAGGAGGTTCCATCGGGGAAATTAATTTCTCCGTTGCACACAGCACGGTGAGTACACAAAACACAGAAAAAGCACACAGAAGGCACCAACACACAGAAAGTAGTACAACACCAAATAGAAAGAGTAATAAGTAACCCATCAAGAATATACAAATAGAAAATCCTCAATAGCCATAGGAATAAAAAGGCATAAATAAACAGGCCTAGTTACATGTAGCCACAAGAGGACACAAGCCAGTGTCTTATTGTGCCGGTCCCAAGCCTGGATAAATACAGAGGGTTGCATCAGGAAGGGCATCTGGCGTAAAACTTTTGCCAAATCAAAGATCCGAATCAAACCTATGACTTCCATACCGGATCGGTCAAGGGCCGGATTAAGGCCAAACAAGAAGCTTATGATGACTTATATGCTAGGTTGGACAGTAAGGAGGGAGAGACTGATCTATACCGGTTGGCAAGACAGAGAGACAGAGATGGGAAGGACATGCAGCAGGTCAGGGTGATTAAGGATAGGGACGGAATTCTATTGACAGGTGCCAGTAGTGTGATGGGAAGATGGAAAGAGTACTTTGAAGAGTTTATGAATGTGGAAAATGAGAGAGAACAAAGACTAGAAGAGGTGACTGTTGTGGACCAGTAAGTAGCAAAGATTAGTCAGGATGAAGTGAGGAGGGCACTGAAGAGGATGAAGAGTGGAAAGGCAGTCGGTCCTGATAATATACCTGTAGAGTGTCTAGGAGAGGTGGCAGTAGAGTTTCTGACTGGGTTGTTCAACAGGATCTTAGATAGCGAGAAGATGCCTGAGGAATGGAGGAGAAGTATGCTGGTGCCCATTTTTAAGAACAAGGGAGATGTGCAGAGTTGTGGCAACTACAGAGGAATAAAGCTGATGAGCCATACAACAAAGTTATGGGAAAGAGTAGTGGAAGCTAGACTAAGGGCAGAAGTGAACATTTGTGAGCAAGCAGTATGGTTTCATGCCAAAAAAAGGTACTACAGATGCAGTATTTGCTTTGAGGATGTTGATAGAGTACAGAGAAGGCCAAACAGAGCTGCATTGTGTTTTGTAAATCTGGAGAAAGCTTATGACAGGGTCTCAGAGAGGAACTGTGGTATTGTATGAGGAAGTCTGGAGTGGCAGAGAAGTACGTTAGAGCGGTACAGGACATGTATGAGGAATGTAAGACAGTGGTGAGGTGTGCTGTAGGTGTGACAGAGGAGTTCAAGGTGGAGGTGGGACTGCATCAGGGATCAGCTCTGAGCCCCTTCTTGTTCGCTATGGTGATGGACAGGCTGACAGACGAGGTTAGACAGGAGTCTCCATGGACTATGATGTTTGCAGATGACATCGTGATCTGCAGTGAGAGCAGGGAACAGGTGGAGGAGAAGCTAGAGAGGAAACGGGTGGAGGAAAGTGTCAAGTATAATGTGTGATTGAAGAGTTTCAGCTAAAATGAAAAGAAAGGTGTACAAAACTGTGGTGAGACCAGCAATTTTGTTTGTTGTAGAGACAGTGTCACTGAAGAAAAGACAGAAGGCAGAGCTGTAGGTAGCAGAGATGAAGATGCTGAGGTTCTCTCTGGGAGTGACCAGGATGGATAGGATCAGGAATGAACATATCAGAGAGACAGCAGATGTTAGAGGTTTCAGAGATAAAGTCAGTGAGGCCAGACTGAGATGGTTTTGACATGTCCAGAGGAGAGATAGTGAATATATTGGTAGAAGGATGCTGAGTTTTGAACTGCCAGGCAGGAGGCCTAGAGGAAGACCAAAGAGGAGTTTTATGGATGTATTGAGGGAGGACATGAAGGTAGTTGATGTGAGAGAAGAGGATGCAAAGGACAGGGCTAGATGGAGGCAATTGATTCGCTGTGGCGACCCCTGAAGGGAAAAGCCGAAAGGAAAAGAAGAAACAGGCCTAGTTAGGCATGAGTAGAGTCAAGTGTCTATAGTGTTTGCATTGTTTTTGGTGTATTATGTGTGTCATCCCTCAGCTCTCGTGTGGACTCTCTTCTTCTTCATCTCCCCCAGAGAGGAGTTGAGCAGATTAATGGCTCTGGGGATGAAGGAGTTCTTAAGCATGTTGGTCCTGCATGATGGGAGGTGCAGTCTCTGGCTGCTCAGGCTTCTCTGGGTGTTGGTAGCGGTGTGCAGAGGGTGGCTGACATTGTCCCTGATGTCCAGTAGTATGTCCAAGGTTCTCTTCTCTGCCACCGTTGCCAGAGGGTCCAGCTTCATCCCAACCACTGAGCTGGCCCACCTGATCAGCTTCTCCAGCCTGGAGAAGCATGTCTCAACCATTCCCAGTCGCAGGTGAAGCCTCCTCATTTCCTGTCCTCACTGATACACACAGGTTCCTCAGTCTTTGCCTGCAGTTCTCTCCAAATGTAATATTCTCTTGTCCTGCCACTTTTTTTTTTTTTAACTTTCATTTGATGGTATTCTCTTCCTGCTCCCATTGTTTACCTCAAGCTTAAGATCAAATGAGTTTGCTCACAAGGCTAGTTGGAGGGAAGCCAGGTTAAAGTCTAGACTCAAGTCATGACTTCAAAACATTTTTAATTGTTTTCTGTTTCAATAACTGAGGTGGAAATTATATTTTCTGTATGACCATGTTTGCCTGAAGCTGTGAGGCTTTTAAAGGCAGGAGAAAAATGGGCTTTGTAAAAAAAAACGTAATGCTAGTTGGTCTGTCTGACGCTTCAAGCTAAATATTTTCTGAGCATGTAGATATACTCATGATAATAATGTTAACAATGGACACCCCGTTTGACATTGGTGATTGGATAATGGTGCAAGATAGTTATTTGAATTTTATTACCACAACTATCTTGACATTTTACCCAAAAGAATTGCAGCCAGTCTGAAAGTTTCTACCCATTTTATGGCAAACAATTCAATAACTGCTGAGATATTTTAGAATCAGTTATGAGCAAACCTGAAATGTGACAGTGCCATCTCTAAAAAAAACAGTGATGTGACTTTGTGATCAAACACTTACTCTCAAATTAACTCAAAAGCATGTTGTACAACCATATAGTGGCAGCATACAATGGTTATGTCAGCATTTATTGTATTGTTCCACCTTTTTTATCTCATACCTTACAAAGCAGCATAAAGGAGCATTCGGACACATGACTAAATGAATTACAATTCAAATGCAGAGCTGTCTTGATCCTTTAAAGCTATACTGTGTGCAGAACAGTATCCCATAAAATATCCTGGGGCCCATTTTCATGCTGGTGCAAATCAACTGCAGCGACCTCTCACTGGAGATGTGTCAAACTCATTGGTTGAAAGCGGGTATTTCCAGAGCTTGTGCTCCCTTGGAGATTGTATTATTGAGTTTGCAACAACAGAAGCAAAATATGATAGAGTATTGGAGTTTTAGGAGAAGTATTAAAACTAATTTGATGTGCGTGATTGATGCTAGTTCATGTCTGCCACAGTTTATTTTGAACAACCCTTGTTAAGAATAGGTATGACCCTTTGCCATCAGGAGCGCAAAGGACTCTTGTGTGAAGGATTTTAAAATGACACTCTGACACTCATCACAGATAGAACGTTTAGGTTGCATTAACAAAAAGAATGCTCCTTGCTCATCACAAACAAAACATATATACAAAAATATACAAATATATTTCACATTTATCTGGAATGACAATTTGAATCATGACTGTGACTGAGCGAGAAAAGAGTGAACGGAACCGAAAGAAAGGGGTCAGGAGAAGCCTGCAGGAAGCAAAATTGATATAAAAATCGCTCTGATTATTAAGTGAAAAAGAAAAGGCATTGAACATTTCCCAAAATATCAAAATTATTTATTTTATTTTTTTCTGCCGGTTTGACTGTGTATGCACATTTCCACATACTGAAAATGGAAAGACTAGAATCACCTTCTTGTACGACAAAAAAACAAACAAAAAAAAACAAACAAACTTATCAGCACATTTACTTCTTTCAGCTTTTCCCTTCAGGGGTCGCCATAGCGGATCAGTTGCCTCCATCTAACCCTGCTTTCTGCATCCTCTTCTCTCACACTAACTACCTTCATGTCCTCTCTCACTATCCATGAAACTCCTCTTTGGTCTTCCTCTAGGCCTCCTGCCTGGCAGTTCAAAAGTCAACATCCTTCTACCAATATATTCACTATCTCTCCTCTGGACATGTCCAAACCTTCTCAGTCTGGCCTCTCTGACTTTATCTTCAAAACCTCTAACATGTGCTGTCCCTCTGATGTACTCATTCCTGATCCTATCCATCCTGGTCACTCCCAAAGAGAACCACAGCATCTTCATCTCTGCTACTTCCAGCTCTGTCTCATGTGTTTTCCTCAGTGACACTGTGTCTAGACCAGTGGTTCTCAACCTTGTTGGAGGCACTGAACCCTGCCAGTTTCATATGCTTAGTCACCGAACCCTTCTTTAGTAAAACTAAATTTATTTATTTTTAAATTTACGGCAAAAGTATATGTTTTACTGGTGGTAGCTTTTTAAAGAACAAAACCAAGACAGTGCATGAACTCACATGAAATGATCTACCTGCAAACCAGTGTGACTTCTGCTGTTGTTATTGATAGACCAGTTCAGATATGTGTTGCTTCACCTTGGCAAGTGCTACTCTGATGTCATTTTCACAGCAGTCTGTTTTAACTCCTTCTCAAAAGTCATGCAACACTCTTCCTTTTTCAGCTTCCACAATTCCATCCTCTGCTCTGTCTTTGCCCTCTTTATTTTCCTCACTACTAAAGCCATCCTACACACCACCATCCTATGCTGTTTGGCTACACTCTCACCTACCACTACTTTGCAGTCACTGATCTCCTTCAGATTACACTGTCTACACAAGATGTAGTGTACCTGTGTGCTCCTACCTCCACTCTTATAGGCCACCCTATGTCCCTGCCAGTTCTGGAAGAAAGTATTCACTATAGCCATTTCCATCCTTTTTGCAAAGTCAACCACCATCTGTCCTTCTGCATTCCTCTCCTGGATACCAAACCTGCCAATCACCTCCTCATCACCTCTTTTTCCTGCACCAACATGTCCACTGAAGTCTGCACCAATGACCCCCTCACTTCTAGGTATGCTCTGCATCACTTCATCAAAGTCCATCCAGAATTTCTCCTTCTCCTCCAGCTCACATCCTACCTGTGGAGCATAACCACTGACAACATTGAACATCACACCTTCGATTTCTAGCTTCAGACTCATTGCTCTATCTGACACTATTTTTACCTCCAGGACATTCTGAACAAACTCCTTCAAGAGAACTCCTACTCCATTTATCTTCCCATCTACACCATGATAGAACAACTAGAACCCTGCCCCTGAACATCTAGCATTTTTACCTTTCCATCTAGTCTCCTGCACACACAGTATGTCTACCGTCCTCTACTGCATCATGTCAACCAACTCTCTACCTTTTCCTGTCATAGTTACAACATTCGACGTCCCTACTCTCAGTCCTATACTCTTGGCGCTCCTCTTCTCTCTCTCTTTGTGCGAACACACTTTCCTCCTCTCCTTCTTCAATTAACAGTAGTCCAATTTCCACCGGCACCCTGTAGGTGAACAGCACCAATGGTGGCTGCTGTTAACCCGGGCCTCGACCGATCCTGTATGGAATTCATAGGATTGATTTGCATCTTTGATGTGGCAAACGTTTTACATCAGATACCCTTCCTGACACAACCCTCTGCATTTATCCGGGCTTGGGACCAGCACAATAAGACACTGGCTTGTGTCCTTTTGTGACTACATTCAGGACCCAGAAACAGATAAAGTGATGATAAATTAACTTACAAAAGTACTCCTGAAAATCACCTTTCGGGAAATAATACTATATACACAAAGTGTCAACCGAAAATCAACACATTGGGAAAAGTAACAAATAAACATTAAAAAAACCCACATCAAAGGTGAATATTTACAAAAGTGTCAACAGAAATCCAGCAGTAAAACTCAGTGTTGATGTAATAACACACAAGATCACAAGGCTGGCTTAAGTAGCCAGCTGATATCAATGGAACTGCAGCATCAGGTTCTTGGCTGGGAAAAAGGGGAGGCTGGAAATACAGAATCAACCATGAAAGGAGAGAGTCCTGTGGCTGAATGAAGAGCGAGTTATGAGCATACTCAACTAATGGTACGTGTGTGGAAGAAAGGGAGGCGAGTGATGATGCAGTGGAGAGGAAGCTCCGGCAAAACAACACAAGGGAGGTGTGGAACAACATGAGAACAATTGCAGGCTACAGATCAAGTGTCGACAAAGGTGTTGAGAGCACATCTGACCGCGCCAATGAGCTGAATCTGTTCTCCAAGAAATTTGATAACTAGTTCAATATCTGTGTCAGAATCTGATTCAGATGAAACCACCTGTGATGAGTCGCTACATGTCTAGATTCTAATCCTCTGCATACAACGGGTGATAATTATCCGGGATAATTACAACCCCAGGTGGAATCACAAGGAACTCGTCCTCAGTATCTGATGACGTTGACATGATTTTCGGCAATATCCTGACAAATAACAGTGCCAATAAAGCCGCTTGCTTTATTGGCATTGATATGGATTCACCCCAGTGACCCCAGCAGGGGTCTTAATACGCTTTTATAGGCATTGGGGACATTTCCATAGCATTGGTCAATAGTCCTATTTAGGCGAGTGGGGCAGTCCACATATTTCTCGAGGGTTGGCAAGTGCTCAGATAGGTTGCATGAGTTAAAATCCCCGAGAGCCAAGATCGCTTGGTCTGCAGAGCGAGTGAGAGCATTGTTATAACTCTCGGCTATTTTCTCCCCTGCAGCCTCATAATTTGGACCAGGGACATACGTGAGAATAATCGTAATCTGTCCAAATCTCCATGGACTGTAAAAGGGTCTGAAAGAAACAGTTAATATTTCATAGTCTGGGGTGTACACTTGCTCTTGTATGCAGAATTGTGTGGCCCAGCTGTTGTCCACAAACATACACAGACCTCCTCCGATGGATTTAGAGGAGCTGCACTTTTCCCGATCCGCTCTGATTGTAGCGTAACCAGGTAGGCTTGGGGTTACGTGTTGCTCTTTAAGCCACGTTTCTGTAAAAAAGACCAGATTGCTCTGCCTGAATTCACATTCATGTTTGGCTCTCGCCGCGAGATCATCCAGCTTGTTGTTTACAGAGCGCACATTTGACAGGGTAATAAAAGGGACTAGGAACCTGCTGCCGTGTCTCCACAGCCGCTGTCTCACGCCGCCTCTCGATCCCCGCTTTGTCCTCTGTCCTCTTCGGCTTCCAGACTAGCCTTCAGCCCGCTGGATTTCACCACAGTCCGCAGGTAGATCAGCTGAGAAGCGAACACCGGTTGAGCTCAGTGACAGCAGCTTCTCCCGGGAGTAGGTGATAGCGCTTTGTTTACCTGCCAAACACAAGCTGTTCCCAGGTGCGAATGCCCTGAGGCAAAAAATGATCCATAGCGGTGTGAAATCCATGATCATAGGCTACTTTAGGCTACCAAGTGCAGCACGCATTTCACCGGTGTAATCCATGTGAAAAAGAAAGTTTAAAAGGGGTGAAAAAGAAGTAAAACACATAACAAACAAACAGCGGTGAGCACAGGGTCAAGCAGCTGAGCTGTGCTCCCCAAGCAGCCTGACTTCCTGTACAACGAAGGTAGTTGGTCTGAAAGAAGAGGATGCAGAAGACAGAGTTAGATGGAGGCAACTGATTTGCTGTGGCGACCCCTGAAGGGAAAAGCTGAAAGGAGAAGAAAATCCTTAAATGAAATATTTGCCCCTCCATCCAGGTTAGTCTGACTGGGCTACTTAAAGAACAAACGTAGGAAAGTTGCGCCATCAACGATCCAATTTATGTGTTTAAAATTTTCCAAGTCTCCAGCCAAGACTCCTGTGTCAAATGAAGTGGAAAGAGAAGGTCAGGAAGAGACAGGTTCCATTTTTTTCATTTAATTAATTTGCCATTTTTAGCCTTCTTCTTTTTGAATCTTCTTTTGGGTGGGGGAACTTCAAAGACTGGAGCCTTAGTGATCTGCTGTCATTTTTTTTTTTTTTTTCAGAAAACACAGGATGAGATGTTGCTATCCTTGTGCGAGCACATAAAATCAACTTGTCGGTTAATGGGAGACCTGAAGAATTGAATTTATGGGATGCATCATCAGTGGTGTTCCTCTGGGTCATGGGGTTTTTCGGCCTTTTACACTATACGCCCTTCCCGGAGGTGGCCAGCTGCAGGATGATCAGACCTGACCTTGCATTCCAAGCTCAATTAGCCATAAGAGTCACCTTGTTGTCAACTGGCGGACATCTCAGGGGACTATGCATGGCAGGGGCATCCTGTTCCCTGAGTCAAGCCTAGACTGACCGCATACCTCCTGGTCACGCTACTTGAGGGGCCCAACTGGGGTCATTCCTCTTCAGCCAGAGCCACTGGCTGCTTCTTTCTGCTGCCTCCGAAGCTTCTTGCCACTAACTCCCATGTCCCTCAGTAGTCCTGTGGTAGATGTTCCCACAAACCCTCTGCACCTAACTTCCACTGGGCGGACTTCCACGTTCCAGCCACTGTGTCGAGCTTCAGCAGCTAGCTCGGAATACCACAGGTGTTTCCGCTCATATGCCTCCTCCATGGAATCCCCCCAGGGTACAGTGAGTTCGACTATGTATACCTTTTTTAAGGAAGGGGACCAGAGCACTAAAGCAGGCCTCAAGGTGGTGGCGGCGATCTCTGAGGGGAACACCAGCTTTTTGCCAATATCTGCCAGCATCTTCAAGTCACGAGCTTGGCACAGCTGGCTTCTCTCTGATGGTGTAGGGTTGCTCCGGGTAGCTGTGTCCCCTTCACGGACAAAGTCAGTTGCCCATGAGGTGTTAGATGTTGGTAGTGGTAGGGCATTGATGCTAGATCGTTTTCCCTCCAGAGTGGAAGCAAGGCTCTTCAAGACTTGGTTGTGGCACCAAGTATACCGTCCTTGGGTGAGGCTGGTTTTATACCCGGTGAGTATGTGCCGAAGGGAGGCTGGCTTGGCGCACAGCTGCAGGACTTGAACTTGAAGGTAGTCCAGAGGAGCTCTTGGGGCACAGAGCCAAAGGCGTTTGCAAGATCCAGGAAGATCACGTGGAGGTCCCTTTTCTCCAGTTTTGCCATTTGGATCTGGTGCCAGATCATGCTGGTATTTTCTAGGCACCCAGAGAAGCCCGATATCCCTGGCCTCTGAACAGATGTATCCACATACTCATTGCTGTGCAGGTACTCATCCAACCTTTGTGTGATGACTCTGAAGAAGATCTTACCCTCCACATTAAGTAAAGCAATTGGGCGGAACTGATTGATGTTTGTTGTATCTTTCTCCTTAAGGATAAGAACCCCACCTGCCCCACGCCACGTTTTGGGTGTTTCCCTCTTCTGCCATACCATCCTCATGAGGCTCCAGAGGAACCTACAGACATCTGGCGCGTTCTTGTACAATTTGTATAGGACTCCGTTTGGTCCAGGAGCTGATGCTATTCTCGCCCGATGGACAATCGTCTCTACCTCCTTCCACGTTGGAGGACCGGACTCAAATTGATGCTCTGGAAGGTTGATTGGTGGAATGTCTGGAGGGATGGCAAGGTGTTCATGGCGCTTTGGATCAGAATGCGTTGATCTCAGGTGCTCTTCCAGGTCGTTCTTTGTTGACTTTAGAACTCCACTTTTTTCCTTGGTGAAGAGAGACTTTAGGAACTTGAAGGGATCTTTGTAGAACCGAGTTCTTGTTTGTTCTTTATTCTTCCTTCGTTTCCGTGAATTTTCTGCTCTGCTGAGGGATGCCAGATGTGATTTAATGCCAGCTTGGAGGGTGCTTATGCCCTTCTTCCAAAGTCTCCTAAATTGTCTCCGTTCTTGAACAAGGCGCTTGATCTCCTGTTGCCTCCTGGAGACTGGTGGGGTGGGATTCTGTTTAGCAACTTTCGACTCTAGTACACCAAAGCGTTCTGCGCCGTATTGATAGATGATGTTTCCCATTTTTTCCAACTTCTTCTCCACTGTGCCTTGAAGTTGTTCGAGTGACAGTGTGAGATCATTATTCACCATTTCCTATAGCTTCTTTTCCGCAGCACCGGGCCACTTCACACGCGGTTTGTAGCCTGGAACTCTCCGCTCGACTGTAGGTCGGGGAGTTTGGGTGGGTTCCACGGCTGGTGTTTGTTCCACCTCTAATTCCGTGCTTGAGTTTACCTCTTCCATGACAGGGGTAGTGATGCTCTCCAAGCTATGGGTTTCGTCCAGTTGGTGAGCTTCAATTGACTGATTTGACCCCTTCCACAGGAGATAGTCAATGCAAGGCCCCTGTCTCTCTTCTCTCAAGCACCTTTTCCTTCCCTGGTGAATCCTCAGACCCCGAAAATATGTTATCTTCCTCCATCCGCAGCTACAAATCTGCAGCTTGTGGTCCGCCGCTGTGGCAGGGCTTGCGCTGGTTGCTGTGGTGTTCTCTTGCGATGTGCTTTCTTTACTCATAGTCGTTTCCGGTCCAGTCATTGTCATTTTGTCAGCCAATGAGTCTTCTTCCGCCCCCGCTCTCGCAGAATCTGGGGGTGTTCTCTTTGTTTGGTTCTTCGTAGGTAGGTGGGGGGTCATGGGCAGCTAACCCAAAACTGACCCGTTGGGGTCTATTCCCTCCTGGCAGCTGTCTCTCCATGCCGTCACAAGGACTTTCCTCTGTTGTCAGCTGATCTTTCTCAGCAGTCACTGGACGGGTCCAGATAAACAGATTTCAGAAAACACAGAATGAAATGTTGCTATCCTTGTGCTTGCACAAGGATAGCACAAAGTCTACCCTCCCAGAGGGTAGACTTTTAAATAGACGGTGTCCATGGTGTGTTGGGTCTGAGATGATCTTCCCTGCCCGACTCCTCTAATTCTTGAGGAGTACAGCTTTTGGAGGGAGGGCAGAGAGGTCCCGATTCAATGACTGCCATGTAGAACAGGACCAAGACCTCCTGTGGCAGACTGTGCTTCCTTAGCTGCCTGAGAAAGTACATCCTCTGCTGGGCCTTCTTGAGGATGCAGCTGATGTGAAGAGTCCACTTCAGGTCCCAGGAAACAGTAGTCCCCAGGAACTTGAAGCTCTCCACCGAGTCCACAGGGCTGTTTGCGATGGTGAGGGGGAGCACTGTCATCTCCACAGTCTTGAGCGTGTTCAGCTCCAGGTTGTTGCGACTACACCAGTCCACCAGGAACACATGGTACGGCACACCAGGATCGGTACACCAGGAACAGTACAGAGCCCTGTCCCCAGATCTATAGGCCTCTTCCTTAGCCAAGCGCAGTTGTCTCAGCTTGGCTGTGAACCATGGCTTGTTGTTGCTGTATGTGCGGAAGGTCTTGGTTGGCACACACAGGTCCTCACAGAAGCTAATGTAGGCTGTCACAGTGTCCGTGTAATCATCCAGGTTGTCTGTAGCAGCTTCAAAAACACTCCAATCGGTGCAGTCAAAGCATTCTTGTAGTTCCTGCTTTGCCTTGTTGGTCCATTTCTTCACCGTTTTCACCACAGGCCGAGATGTTCTCAGTCTCTGCCTGTAGGCTGGGATGAGGTGGACGAGGCAGTGATCAGTTTCCCAAAGCTGCGCGGGGGACCGAGCGATAAGCGTCCTTAGTTACAGTGTAGCAGTGATCCAGCGTGTTGTTATCCCTCATCGGACAGGTCACATGCTGTCTGTATTTAGGGAGCTTGTTGTTTAGTTTCGCTCTGTTGAAGTCCCCCAGGACGATTAAAAATGAGTCTGGGTGTTTTCTTTCAATGTCCGTGATTTGTTCTGCTAATGTATGGAGTGTGACATCCACATTAGCTTGCGGTGAGATGTAAACACCAACGAACACGAAAGAGGAGAACTCCCGCGGAGAATAAAAGGGCTTGCAGTTGATGAAGAATGTCTCAATGTTTGGTCCACAGAACCTGCTGAGCACTGTAACATCCTTACACCAACCTTCGTTGATGTAGAAACATATTCTACCGCCCTTGGTTTTCCCCGACCGCTCTTTGACGCGGCCCGCTCTGTGAAGTTGGAAGTCCGGCAGATGCAGAGTTTCAGTTTCAGTGAAACACAGGGCAGCGGAATGTGCAAAGTCCATATTTTTCCTGCAGAAGAGGTGCAGCTTGTCCAGTTTATTGGGCAGTGAGCGGAGGTTAGCCAGATGTATTGATGATAGCAGGGTCCTGAATCCCTGCTGGCGGAGTCTCACCAGCATGCCAGCTCCTTACCCCGACGTCTGCGTGGCCGCAGCCCATAAAGGGCCGCAGCTCCGCCGATCAAGATCTCCGCAAAACTGCTCGGATCTGACGCAAACTGCGGAATAAATGTACCCAGTAAGAACTGTCTGATGGCCAGCAGTTCCTCAGAGGAGTAGGTGATGGGATAGGACTCAGAAACAGACCCGAAGGTCGACAAAAAACACAAAATAAAGTAAAACAAGAGAGAGCTCTGTGCCGAGGCGTCCATCCGCAGCGCCATCGTGACTACGATCTGGACATATAAACACTGGAGCACAAGTTAGAGGTGGGTGATGGTCACAGGTGAATTATGTTAACTATTTGAATACTAACCACTGGAAGGATGCAAAATCTATGTATTTGTAAGAAATAAAGATGACCCAAGGAAATGTGTATTGTATGTTTTTATTGCCTTCTGTGGTTTTGGTGACTTAGACTCTGATTCTGGCAGATGGTGTCTCACTGCTCTGCTGTCCTGGATAGCAGGAATCATCCTGAGGTGACGTGGGCACTGGAAACGGGCTTTCAGCAGGCCTACGGTCATGTCATCCTGCAGTGAACCCAGTTTAAGCTCTGTTGAGGGCCTGCCCCAGTGTTAAGGGTCAGCAGCCTTGGTTGGCATGGGTAACCACTGTCCCCAAAAAACCATCAAACTCTCCTGTAATGTGTATTAGATTAATTTGAGTGGATTAAAAGACAAGTGAGTTATTGTGCAAATCTTTACGTTACTGACCAGTCTGTTGCTCAGGTAAACCACACATCCGTTAAGGTTAAGTTACATCTCTTTGTGAAACCGGAAATCCTGGTTTTCCCTGATTTCAGGGTTAACTTACCCAGGTTTTCCTCTAAACCTGATTTGTGAAACGGACCCACAGAGACAGACAAACAGACAAGGCCACAGAGTATATGCACCTGAATTTGGTTTAGCTGCTGAACATACAACCTATTCATACAATAAGCAAGGCAGAAAGAAGTATTTAGGTTGAGGTCCATTTCTCCCAGGACAAAACTGTCAAACCTGACCAGAGACTGTAGATGTTCATTAAAATATTTCATCCTAACCATATTTTTGTTGAAGCAAAGTGTTGAATGCAAAAAATGGGAATTTAGTGGTATATCAGCAAGACACCATTTAGCATAACTCTTACAGAGAAACTTAGTGTTATTTTGATGTCTTGAATAAGTCAGCACCAATAGTATTTAATACGTCACCAGTTTTTGTAAGAGAGGATGTTTTTGAAGTTCTCATTTTCATATTGTCTTAAATAAGTTTCAAAATTCTAAACCCTTTGTGTAACCATCTGTGTGTTCAGTATGATAAAATCTCTTATCTAAATTTACTTCGCTTCCTTACCACAAATCAACAGAACACCCTGCTGCCGACTGTAAGAAGATAACAATGATGGTGTAAAGACCCCAAGGTCATGACTTTAAATCAAAGGTTATGCTATTTCCTGAACTCTACAAGGCTGCTAGACGTAAATGCAATACCTTGGATCCAAAATTAACATTATCAGTACATGGTTAAAAAGTTAAAAAGTGGAAGCAAGTAAGGGGCAGAGGGGAAGGATACAAACTCAGATGACATCTGAGTTCATCTTTAACTGAGAGTATCTTATATCACCCTTGTTGAGTATCAAATGTGATGAAGGACTCCATTGGATATATGTGAAAACCCAAACGGCAAACCGTTCCAGCATTCTAGTGCAATGTAAATGTGTAGTGATGGCAACCCAGGACACCACACCATGGTTCCACCATTTGTTAAAAAATGATTTAACTTATTTGATTATATTTGTATGTATGAGAACTGTAAGACAGTAGTGAGGTGTGCTGTAGGTGTGACAGAGGAGTTCAAGGTGGAGGTGGAACTGCGTCAGGAATCAGTTCTGAGCTCCTTCTTGTTTGTTATGGTGATGGAAAGGTTGAGAGAAGAGGTTAGACAGGAATCTCCATGGACTATGATGTTTGCTGATGAGATTGTGATCTGTAGTGAGAGCAGGGAATAGGTGGAGATTTACCCTGGAAAGGAGAGGAATGAAGGTTAGCTGCAGTGAGACAGAGTACATGTGTATGAATGAGAGGGACCCAAGTGGAAGAGTGAGGTTACAGGGAGAAGAGATCAAGAAGGTGGAGGATTTTAAGTACTTAGGGTCAACAGCCCAGAGCAATGGAGAGCGTGGAAAAGAGGTGAAGAAGTGTGTACAGGCAGGATGGAACGGGGGTAGAAAACTGTGAGGTGTGATGTGTGATAAAAAAGTTTCAGCTAAAATGAAAGGAAAGGTGTACAAAACTGTGGTGAGACCAGCGAAGTTGTTTAGTCTAGAGACAGTGTCACTGAGGAAAACACAGGAGACAGAGCTGCAAGTAGCAGAGATGAAGATGCTGAGGTTCTCTTTGGGAGTGACCAGGATGGGATGGGATCAGGAATGAGTACATCAGAGGGACAGCAGATGTTAGAAGTTTTGGAGATAAAGTCAGAGAGGCCAGACTGAGATGGTTGGGACATGTTCAGAGGGGAGATAGTGAATATATTGGTAGAAGGATGCTGAGTTTTGAACTGCAAGACAGGAGGCCTAGAGGAAGACCAAAGAGGAGGTTTATGGATGTATTGAAAGAGGACATGAAGGTAGTTGGTGTGAGGGAAGAGGATGCAGAAGACAGGGTTAGATGAAGGCAACTGATACTCTGTGGCAGCCCCTCAAGCGAAAAGCTGGAAGGAGAAAATTTAATTATATATACACACAATATACAGTATGTATTCAACAAAAATACAAACACAAATATGATTACATTTTTATATAAAAAAATGTCCCTGTCACCCTTGTGGGGTGGTATCTGTGTGTCATGCTCAAGCTCGGGTCCTCTACCAGAGGCCTGGGAGTTTGAGGGTTCTGCGCTGTATCTTAGCTCTTCCTAAGACTGCACTCTTCTGGACTGAGGCTTCAGATGTTGTTCCAGGAATCTGCTGGAGCCACTCTTCCAGTTTGGGGGTCACTGCCCTAAGTGCTCCTAGTACCACGGGGACCACATTAACCTTGATCTTCCACATATGTTCTGTGAAGTTAGACGAATGGTTAGGCTTTTCAAAAACAGTCCAGAGTTGACCTTTAGGATTTTTTTTTCCTCTTTTCCAGAACCGGTGCAGCATGTACTGTACAAGTGATGAAAAAAAATATATTTCCAGCGAAAATAAAATTGGCCAAGAACAAAATAGAAAACGAAAAAGAGAATCAAGGCTAAACTCAGGCAAAAAACAAACAAAGAAAAACTGCGCAAAAGGCTATGCCCTCATATGGGCCCTGGCAGCTATCAAACACAGGCGCACTAGGGCTGTCGCCCGCTCGACCATACTGGCATAACTCAAGTGCCTGGCATCCAGCTCCCTTTCATAGGTAAGAGGAGCCTACCAAATACTGATCCAATTACCAACAGCTCATCTACAAGCTCACATTTAAACCACATGTAATGAAAAGACCCACAATAAATAGGTTACTCTCATAAACACTACTTTGGGCATGACTTCATATCAATATGGCATGTACATTGCATAGAAATCAGTTTAGCATTGTTACATGTGAAAACCCCCTCCTCCTCTACAGTACTTGGCACAGTCTGGCAGGAACCCCTCTATATAAGTTAGATGGTAGAGGTCTGCTCTGTTTGCCTGCCGACCAGAAGTGCCAGTATTGCAGAGGAAACACAGGTGACAAACAAATAAATAAACTGAATGTTTCACCCCTCTTTCAAGTCTAAGCATCATTTTGTGAAGTTGTAACTTTGAACCAAATAACTTGAATGCATTCAAACATTAGCATGATACTGAGTGGACATGTTATACTGGGCCCAATTGTATAGTGTGTGTGTGTGCGCGCGTACATTGTCCTTAACCACTCATATATAGGGCAAGGTTTGCCCTGTGACATGTTCCATCTGTTCTTTCAACCCTTGATACTTCTCAATCTTTTCGTGTTCCTTCTTCCTGATATTGGCGTCAACTGGAATCACCACTGCTCTCTTCTGCTCTTTGTCCACCACCACTGTGTCCGGTTTGTTAGCTAGCAGCTGTTTGTCAGTCTGGAAGCTGAAGTCCCACAGGATCTTAGCCTTGTCGTTCTCAACCACCTTTGGTGGTATGTCCCATTGGGATTTGGGTACTTCTAGTCCATACTGGGTACAGATGTTCCTGTACACTATCACAGCTTCTTGGTTGTGCCTTTCCATGTATGCTGAGCTGGCGAGCATCTTACACCCTGCTACCACATGCAGGACTGTCTCTGGGGCTTCTTTACATAGCCTGCACCTTGGGTCAGATCTACTGGGGTAGATATTGCCCTCTATTGCACTTGTTCTTGTGCTGCCATGATCAGTGCCTCTGTGCTGCCTGTCAGTCCAGCTTTATTCAGCCATTGGTAGGTCTTCTTGATATCAGCCACTTCCTCTATCTGACGGTGGTACATGCCGTGTGGGGGCTTGTCCCTCCTTGTCTCCTCCTCCTCCTTCTCTTCCTCTTCCTCCTCAGGTTTCTGCTGTCTAAGGCATTCACTGAGCAGTTCATCTGTTGGGGCCATTTTCCTGATGTACTCTTGGATTTTCAATGTTTCATCCTGGACAGTGGCCCTGACGCTCACTAGTCCTCGGCCTCTCTCTTTCCACTTAGTGTACAGCCTCAGGGTGCTGGACGGGGGGCGAAACCCTCCATGCATGGTGGGGACTTTTCTAGTCTTAATATTTGTGGCTTCTACTGTATCTCCTCCTTTGGCCAGCTTATGATCCCAGCAGGGTATCTGATGACTGGCAGTGCATACATGTGCTGGATGTGCTGGATTTCCGGCAGGCACCTCCCTCTCCACAGCCAGTGATCATCGAGGGCAGTGAGGTGGAAGGAAACTATAAGTACCTGGGACTGCAGTTAAACAGCAGACTGGACTGGTCACTCAACTTGGACTGTGTGTACAAGAAGGGGCAGAGCAGGATGTACTTCCTGAGGAGGCTGGCCTCCTTCGACATCTGTCCTAAGCTCCTTCTCATGTTCTATCAGTCTGTAGTCTCCAGTATGCTGTTATACGCCATTGTGTGTTGGGGTGGTGGGGGCAGGAAAAGAGATATGGACCTTCTTAAAAGACACATTCGCAGAGCGATCTCAGTGGTCGGGCTGAGCCTGGACTCTGTGGAGACAGTTCTGGGGAGCAGGACCATGTCTAAATTCAGGGCCATCATGAACAACACCAGCCACCCCCTGCACACCACCTTCTCCCAGCAGAGCAGCACCTTCAGCGACAGACTGCTGTCACACAGCACCTCCACAGAGAGGCTGAGGTCCTCCTTCATGCCTTGAGCCATCAGGGGGTATAATGACTCTCTCAGGAGGAGCGGGGGGAAGTGGCGAGGTCAGCACGCGGTTAAATGGATTTAATTTAATTTAATTTTATACTGTTTATATTTAAAAAAATTTACTGTTTATATTTTAATTTTTTTAGTATATGTACTGTTAATGCTACATGTGTCTGTTAGTGTAGTGTATGTCTTGTTCTGTTTTGTTTTTTCCTGGTGTTTGGCTGAGCAGTGGATATGTGCAATTTCCTCCCGGATTATTGAAGTATCTATCTATCTATCTATCTATCTACATGTTGATGGCTTGGACCATGTTCTTGCCATTCAGCTGACTTCTCAGGAATTGCCTTACTCTCTGGAGGTATTTGGCTGTGGATGACTTCCTTGCAGCCTCCTCATGATTGCCATTAGCCTGTGGGATTCCAAGGTATTCGTAGCTGTCCTTGATGTCTTCTATCCTGCCCCCTGGTAGGTCAACAACTTCAGTTCTGATCATCTTGCTTCTTGATACCATCTGGTCACATTTGTCTAATCCGAATGACATCCCTATGTCGTCGCTGTAGACCCTGGTGGAGTGGATCCATGTAGAGGAGATGGCTGATTGTTGTCCCGCGTCGGAATCGGTATCTGTAGCCACTCTTTGTGATGATGTGACTGAGGGGGGTTCAGGCCTATGCAGAACAGCATTGGTGATAGTGCATCCCCTTGGTATATGCCGCACTTGATGTTAACTTGGGCAATTGGCTTGGAGTTAGTCTCCAGGGTTGTCTTCTACTTTCCCATTGAGTTATTGATGAAGGCTCTTAGTGTCCTGTTGATCTTATACAGTTCCAGACATTCCAGTATCCACGTGTGTGGCATTGAGTTGTAGGCTTTCCGGCAGTCTATCCAGGTGGTGCACAAGTTGGTCTGCCTATTCTTACAGTATCTGTGTACTGCTCTGTCCACCAGTAGCTGGTGCTTGGCTCCCCTGGTGTTACTACCAACTCCTTTCTGTGCCCCGCTCATATATTGATCCATGTGCCTACTCATCTTAGCCACCATGAGGCCTGACAGGAGCTTCCATGTTGTACTGAGACAGCTTATTGGCTGGTAGTTGGATGGGGTAGATCCCTTCTTTGGGTCTTTCATGATCAGAACTATCCTGCCTTCAGTCCACCATTCTAGGTGTGTCCCATCCCTTAGCAGCTGGTTAGCGCTAGCCACTGGGCATTGGTGTTGTGTGATGCTTCTCTTTCCCTTAAGCCCTTCCAGTATTTCTCCATCTCAGCTCTTGGTGGGTCTGACTGGATGCTATTTCCCTGCCAATGAGAGTACACCGTTGCTGGTTGAGTGGAGAAGGTCTTGTTTATTCTCCTGGCCTCTATCTCCTTGGTGTATCTCTTCAGTCGGGTAGCCAGAGCCGTTAGTCTCTGGCAGTTTCAAGTGCTTCAGGTATGGAGAGCTTGCTGTATTTCCTGGGTACCCCTTTATTCACCATGTTCCCCTTCTGCAGCTCGGCTAGCTGGCTGACTTCTCTCCGTGTCGCCTTTATCTTGGCCTCTAACCATCTCTTCCATGGAGAGTATTGTTTGTTATGCCCTGTGTTGATATTATATCCCAGCATCTCGAGAATTACTGTTGCGATACTGTGAATCAGCTTGTTGGTCTCAGTTATGTTCCCTGTAGGGATGGTTCTTATCGCAGCATTCACATTTTCTAGCAGATCTTCTGAAGGTACTTGACAACTTAGCTTTGGTATTTCACAGAGGCTCAGGGTTTCCATTTGGGTCACAATCTTCCTTCTCATGTCACCAGCTCTTATATTGAGGCTGTCTATATCTCTTGGGGCTTGGTACCTAATCTCGGATTGTGGGGGGGGGGGGGGGGGGTGAAATCCCCCAGCTGACCTGGCGTCCTGGCTCCCCTTTGCCATAGCATTGTTGTAGTATTTCATCAATCTCTATGTGTGATAGCAGTTTTTGGTTACGGATGTTGGAACACTGGGCTAACAGCTGATAGCCTTGATTGTGGGTTTTGAAGCATCCATTGGTCCCACATCCACCCTATATTTTGCTCTCTCTGGGATTACTCGTGTAGTAGCATTCCAACAACTCCGTACTCTCTGCCCTTGTCCATGTGTGTCTTGTTCCAGTAAACCATTTCTCATCAGATTCCCCTGGTTCCCTAGCAACTGACGCGGACCTTGTTTACCCGGGCGACGTCTGAGCCCGGGCTAATATATATATATATATATATATATATATATATATATATCTCCTGCTTCTGCTTAATTGACAATATGTGACACAGAGCTAAAAAGCCTTTCATTTGTGAGACTACTGCATGGGGCTGGGAAGAATCTGCATGGCATCTGGGCCAGAGTGGGCTGTAGTGGTTTTTCTCCCTGAGAAGCTACAGTCTGTAACTGAACGGCCAAACCACCCACTGCACCTGTCAATGAAGGTGAAGTTAGCTCATCTGCTATCTCATCAAAGAAACTGTCCAAACTGCTGCTGGCCTGTTCCTGGTGGAGCTCTCCGGCAGGTGGTTCCCTAGATCATCCTGCTCGTCTGCATTTTCTCCAGAACATCTTCTCAGGTCCAGCATCACAGACTACTTTGCCACTACTTGTCTTGGGTCTTAGCTGATGTATATTCTGAGGTTTACTATGTGCGCTCTCTCTCTCCAGCAAGACGCATTAGCGCAAAAATGGGTTATCATGAGGAACGAGGAGTAAGAACATGGACAAGACTTGATTTTCTTGAACGGTGGAAGCGGAGACAAAGCCAGAGTTGTGGAGTCAAAACGAAATGTGTCCTTCCAGTGGTAACACAAAAGAGTGGAGAAGAAGTGGACAGAAGTCGCTGTCCTCGTCATCAACATTGTGTCTGTATCCTGCGTCAACTGTGATTCTTTTTGGGTATTAGTTTAGTACACACACATGCACGCACGCACGCACGCACACTCACACGCAACATTGGCCAAAATATTATTCTTTGTTTGACTTTGGTTCTTTCAATATATTTTCCATATTTTATACAGCATGATAGATAATATTTAGAAATATCAATAGAGGCACTGATATATATATATATATACTGTATATATATATATTATATATATATATATATATATATATTGTGTGTGAACAGGTATTAAATTTAAAAGACTCATTCTACACAGAACCTGAACTAGATAACATGTACATCTTGTATTGTGATGCAATATTACTTTTTTCAATTAAAAGAACAGAAACGGAAGAAACACTTCAATGATTTCACTCTAACTACACATTTCACAGTTTATTTCTCAGCGGTCTTCACTACCATTGGAACAGATAGGAAGCAAACAACAGATAGCATTTGACATTTATTCAGAAGCCTTGTAGTGTGACGGTTATTGGTGGAATTTTTAAGACTTATGCCATATCTGATGTCTTTCTTTCTCGTAAGCCATGCATTTGAGTTGAAAGGCATGTCCCTACTTTTAGTTAGATATCAGCTTCTTTCTGTTTCATCGCAGTGGCAAACGGCTTTAAGGCCATAGGAAACATGTGTTACCATGTGATATTACAGTTTTGCAATGACTGACATTTGCTAAATTCAATTTTGCAGTCTCTGGGTCAAAATTGTCCTTATTTGTCTTCTCACTCTTCTAACTCTCAACAGCTACATATTAAATGTATTTCCTCTTGTCTGCTGTTATTGCTCTTAGGCTATGTTCGACAGCTAGTCTGTCAGTTGAGTTTTTTATGATGAACATATATCATCAGTGATTTTTTTAAAAGTGGTCTGAGCAAAAATCTACTCTCATCTCTGCCTGTTCTGCCATTTCCTGTGCCATACACAGTATGTCTAGTCTTTAGAACTTCCCCATTGTGCATGAACTCCAGAAGTTCACAAAGCCATTCAAAAAGTGCAATTGGCTCAAGTGAAACTTAGTGATGGACCCCTGGATGAGAATTTCAGAAGCATAGGGATAAGGTTAGAGCGTACTGCTCTTTTGAATGTTCCTTGCACAAAAGACAAGTCAAGTCTTTCTGTTTAACAAATGGAAACAAATGCACTGATAACTGATAAACTGATGACTGATAAATGAAAAAAAAAATGAAAGTACATTTCCCAGAGTTTAAACAACGACCCAATCAGAGCAGCGTCATTCAGCACCATGCAACACTGTAAACAACAACATTCATGTATTCATTCACTTTCTTACCCACTGAATCCGCTTGTGCGGGTCACAGGGAGTTGGAGCCTAACCCAGCTGGCATAGGGTGTGAGATGGGGGCAAACTCCGGGCGCAACGCCAGCACAACAGCAACACAGAAAACCTTAAAAAATTAAAAAGGAGGGGGTGTGGTTAATCAGCCTATTACGCCCTCCCTTGATTTTGTTTAATCAGCCTATCAAACAAACACATAAATAAATCAAAGATAACAATCACTTAACCACCTTTGTGGAAATGAAGTTACTACTAAATTAGAATAAACTATTTGAAAATGCAAGTGCTGAAAAGCTCTGTTCAGAACCTTTTTTTTTTTTCTCTCTCTCCAAAACTCTGCTTGCAATTGTAAGGTCATTTATTTATTTTTTTAAGATATGGATTGATGGCACACTGAGCATCTCCTACACGGTACAGAAAACTATCATTTCCAAATAAAAAATGAAAAACTGAAAAGCTGCAGTGCTGCTGCAGACGTAAGGATGGATCAGGTTGAGTGTATGGACCTGTTTTATTTTAAATTTTGTAATTATTTTATTTTATTTTTATTTTTAAATCAGGGAATACCAGGGTTTCCGGTTTGACAAAGGGAGGTAACTTAATCCAGAGTCAGAGGAGTAAACCTGTAGCCTGTGTCACAAGGCGAGGTAAAGTGAATCTCTAGGTTTGTTACCACAGTAACAGACTCTGAAGCTAGCCTGGTCGGGAGGAGGGGCCATGTCACGAAGCAGGTGGAGTGGAAACTCTGGATAAATTAACCATGAAATCAGGGAAAACCAGGGTTTTCCGTTTCACAAAGGGAGGTAACTTAACCCAGGGCTAGAGCTGTAACCCTGGCCTGTTTCACATAGCGAGGTAAACTGAAACTCTGGGTTTGTTACCGCAGTAACAGACTCTCTGAACATAAACAGGTCGGTAGCAGGTTTTATTCCACAAACCCAGGGTTTCTTCTGACTCCGCCCCCTTTCACCGTAGCTCGCGCGGCTTCATTTCCTGGTTCTGTCGGACGTAGAGTTTTACCGCCGTGTTATAAATAACTCAGTATTTTAGAGGCGATCATGCCATGTTCGTTTGACATGGAGCCCCTTGATGGAGTTTCCGCATTATTTTTTCTTTTTTTTATATATCGCGTTCAAATGTCCAGTCATATCCAGACAGTTCCCTTTATAATCGGTACCAATTCACGCCCCGATCCATCACACACACCCACAACCTGATCCATCCTCACATCTGCAGCAGTGCTTGTGTGTAGTGCTCCGGTCAGTTTTTTTTAATTTTTTTGTCAAGGCTCGAACAAGACTGGTGGTGAGAACCCAAAAGCACGACAGTGAAGTAGGCAGGTCAAGTCCAAAAACAGGTTTAATAGGACAAGCAGCGGTCAGACACCAGGTTAGCAGTCCAAACAGCAGACTAGTCAGGCAGACGGCAAGCAAACAGGCAGAGTCCAAAATTAGGCATCTCATACACCAAAAGGAATTCCAACAAACCAGGCAGACAAATCCAAAAGGGGTCAACAAAAGGCAGGGTCTGGGAAACAGGCTGGGTCAGTAACAGTAATCAGAATAACCGGCAGGAATCAAAGGCTGGAGAGTCAGGGCGAACACCAAACAATCTGGCAGAGTACTGAGGGCTGAGCTGGGTATATGTAGTGTGGAGACAGATTAGGGAGTGGCTGCAGGTGTGTGGAGAGACAGCAGGTGCAGGGAATGAACTGATTGAAGATGAGACAGGATCTGGAATGATATGACATGTTAGTGGCAGGAAAATAAACAGGAAAATCAAAGGACAGAGACGTAACAGAAGCCCCCCCCCCCCCCCCCCCCCCCCTATGGACGGCCCCTGACGTCCCAAAAACAGTCCCAGAGGAGGACCCAGATTCAAGCGCAGAGGCCGGGGTCTGGGCACAGAGACAGGAGCGGGCCAAGTTCCAGAGACGGGAGTGGGGTCCAGAGACAGGAGCAGGGCGGGGTCCAGAGACAGGAGCGGGGCGGAACCTGGACGCAGAGACGAAATACAGTCTCTCCTTAGGAGAGGTAGAACCAAGACCCTCCAGAGGTTCCGTGTATTCCTCTGAAACTTCTGCAAAGTCAGACAATCCTCCAGAATGATGGGAATCAGGAGCTGACAAGACAGAATTGAGACAGTTAATCTGACAAGAAGCACCCCATTGCAGCACAGTTCCGGATGCCCAGTCAATGTGAGGGTTGTGCTTCCTCAATCAAAGATACCCCAAGATAACTGGATCACCCCATAACTGTGAAGACTTCCATAAATGGAACTGTTACCTTGGATATGTGGGGGTGTGGAGGTGTGTGTGTGTGTGTGTGTGTGTGTGTGTCTGTGTGTGTGTGTGTGGGTGTGGAGGTGTGTGTGTGTGAGTGAGTGAGTGAGTGAGTGAGTCAGTGAGTGTGTGTGTGTGTGTGTGATTGTTCAAATGTATAACGACTTCAAGGTTGAGAAAAGATTAGATGAGTTCTGTGTGTACTGGGATAGGGTTCAACTGTCTGCAAAGATTAAATGAGAGTGTGATTAAAGTTGACTACTGTGAAGCTAGCAAAAATAGCAAATAGCATTAGCAAATAATACGTGTACAATTTCTAAATCTTTTCACTTTAAATCTGGAAGGTGATGACTTTCTTAGGTTTTTCCAAAACAAATTTACAAATCTTAGAGATGAGATCCATTATGTATTGCCAAACACAAGTAAGTTAACAGAGGAATTGACTAATTCTGGCAATACCCTGGAGTGTTTTCAGCAAATGGAACTCTCCGATTTAAATTCCTTAATTTCCTCTACTAAACCCACCACCTGTCTACTAGACAAAATTCCAAATACGCTCCTCAAAGAGGTTTTACCATTAATAAATAAGCCTGTACTATCCATAATCAATCAATCCTTAAAAATAGGTTATGTACCGAAGTAGCTGTGATAAAGCCCCTTCTGAAAAAACCAAACCTAGATGATGGCATCCTCTCAAATTACAGGCCGATATCTAACTTGCCATTCCTATCTAAGATCCTAGAGAACGTAGTGGCCAAACAGCTAAATGACTACCTGTTACAAAACAATCTGTTAGAGGATTTTCAGTCAGGTTTTAGAACAAACTACAGTACGGAGACTGCACTGCTAAAAGTCACAAATGACCTTTTAACAGCGTCAGATGAAGGTCTTCTGTCTATTCTAGTCTTGTTAGACCTGAGTGCAGCATTCGATACTGTTGACCATAATATTCTTTTAAGGACATTGGAAGAGGAAGTTGGGATTAAAATCTCAGCACTAGACTGGTTTAGGTCATATCTATCCGACCGATTTCAGTTTGTCTATACAAATAATGAATCTTCAGATCAAGGGACTGTCACCTGTGGAGTACCTCAAGGATCTGTTCCGGGGCCAATTCTGTTTAATTTATATGTTACCATTGGGAAATATTATAAGGAAACATAATATCAATTTTCATTGTTATGCTGACACTCAATTAGATCTATCAATTAAAACAAATGAATCTGATCAGCTAATTAAATTGGAAACCTGCCTCAGGGATATTAAATCCTGGATGCTTCACAATTTCTTAATCTTAAACAGTAACAAAATGGAAGTTCTTATTATTGGGCCGAAGCATCTTAGAGATGATTTCTCTAACATTACAATTCACTTAGATGGCATTGCTCTATCCTCCACCAACGAAGTCAGGAACTTGGGAATGATTTTTGATCAATATCTGTCCTTTGATTCTCACAAGTTTGTATTCCGGACAGCCTTCTTTCACTTGCAAAATATTGCGAAAGTTAGAAATTTCTTATCCTATAAAGACGCAGAGAAAATCAATCATGCCTTTGTTACTTCTAGATGGGATTACTGCAATTCCTTATTATCGGGCTGTTGTAGCTCCTCTATTAGGACTCTACAGCTGCCCGCTTTCTGACTCGAACTGGGAGGAGAGAGCACATCTCTCCTGTCCTAGCGTCACTTCATTGGCTCCTGATTAATTATAGAATACAATTCAAAGTCCTCATGATCACATATAGAGCTCTCCAATGTAAGGCTCCGTCCTCAATTGAAGATCTTATTGAAGTGTATCACCCACCCAGGGCCCTTCGATCCGAGGATGCAGGATTTCTGGTGACCCGTCGGGTTTTTAATAGAACTGGAGGCAGAAGCTTCAGCTATCTCGCCCCTCTACTCTGGAACAATCTCCCAGCTTCGGTCCGGGGGGCAGACTCCCTTAGCTTATTTAAGAGTAAACTAAAAACCCTACTCTTTGATAGAGCCTACAATTAAAATAACACACACCCCACTAGACATGCTGCTATAGGCCTAGGCTGCTGAGGGTATTTTTCTCCGTCTCTCCCGTTAAAGGGAGATACTCTTGTGCTTCTGTCACTTCTTTCTTTATCTTTCTATACTCCTAGAATTTATTATTATTGTCAAATTACACTCCTTGTCTGCACAATACTGCCGCAGTCTTTGTGCATCTGCTCCACAGGTGGAGAACGTGGATGGAAGACAGGATATCGAAAGGCCTGGAAAACCCGCCCCCAATTCAGCGACAGTGCACTATGGACATTAAACTCAAACTGGCCTATCTGCCACTCTCACTCGCTCTCCCTCCCTCTGCCCGGCTAGGTTAATCAAGCTTTATGGTACAGGCTTCAGCTTGCAGCTGCATTTTACTGTTTTGTCCCTCGTTTCTCATGGTCTTTGTGTCAACTTGACCCTGAAATTCCAACCACATACAGTATTCTATTCCAGGGCACAAAATTAACTTTTTTTCTTGGTAGTACTGGTACTCCCAAATTTAGAAGTTGGTAGCACCAACAAAGACTTTTGGAGCACCTGCCCAAAAGCAAGGCAGTGACGGAGCGATAGAGACCGCTCCGTCCATCTCCGTTCTGCGCGCCTCGCTCCCTCGCCCGGGAGAGCAGCCACAGCTGTGCTCTCATTGTTTCCTGGCAGGACCGCAGGAGTGCGGTTTCACAAAAAAAGGGGCACCAAATTTTTTTCCCTACTCGTACCAGTGCTCCCAAATATATTTAATAGTCGCATTGATAAAAATTTGGGCGCATATGCGACCAAAATGGTCAGAATTTCGGGCCCTGTATTCACATGTAGTTGTATAAACAAACATTACAGAGAAATCCTACTATCAAAATTTCTTGAAGGTGTTTCTTTGGCACAGCGACATGTCATCCATGCACAAAAGCCTCTATCAGGAATAACACCGCAGTCGATCAGGGTCCCCTACCACCATATTTTCAAACTGTTACTTTCTTTTTCTTTGCCACATCAATGATTTCAACCTTTGTGTCCTCACTTGTGCAGGAAGTATTATTATTATTTATTTTATTTTATGTATTTTATTTTTATAATTTAAAACTTTCCCGTGTACAGAAGCAAACGTACATGCGGGTACGTACACACACACGCACACACGCACACACACACACGTTATCTTCGAATACATGTTGTTTTTACTAAATTTTGAATCTACATACACTAAAAAAACTGGGAATGTCATTTTGTGAAAGCGGGTGGGATTATTCACCTGGCAGCTGGCTGAGGAGGGACACAGGTTGTCCTTGGTTATAAAAGTTGTGGACTTTGCTATACTTAACAAGGTTTTGTGATAGAGACCATTTGTGTGCATGTTTTCAAAGAGCTGCTGTCCACACCATCCAGTAGAGTAGAAAAGTGAAATTATTTTAATAATTCTGCTTCTGATATGAGCATGGCAATTAATATATTTGTTTGTTAAAAGTTCTTAGACATAACTAAACTGTCTATCATGTCAAACAGGGCTTATGAAAAGAGTATACATATAGGATAGTATGAGTGGAGGATATAGGGCTGTCAAAGCCAAGAGATAGTCATCTCCTTTCAACTTTTGGTTGTTTCTGAAATACCTGAGGCATCTAACATTCCTTTTGAAAAGAAAATTACAGTGCATTTACATATAACACACACCACAAGCATAACACAGGCATATACTATACAGTATATATATGGGCTAGTTTCGAACCCCAGACATGGCGGACACTATCCAGTGAGACCCTTAATGCTAAACGAGCCTACCTCAAAAACATGAGTGAACACAATAATGACAGAGTCACACCGGCTCGGACTTCGCCCAGGTTAACAAGGTCCAGGTCAGATGCTAGGGAACTAGGGCAATCTGATGACAAATGGGCTACTGGAACAAGACACACATGGACAAGGGCGGATAATACGGAGTTGTTGGAATGCTACTACACAAGTAATCCCAGAGAGAGGGGATATATGGGGCGGATGTGGTACCAATGGATGCTTCGAAACCCACAATCAAGGCTAACAAAGAAACAGCTGTTAGCCCAGTGTTCCAACATCCGTAACCGAAAATTGCTGTCACAACTAGAGATCGATGAAATACTACAACAATGCTATGGCAAGGGGGAGCCAGGACGCCAGGTCAGCGGGGGGATATCACCCCCCCACACAATCCAAGATTGGGTACCAAGCCCCAACAGACATACACAGCCTCAATACAAGAGCTGCTGACCTGAGAAGGAAGATCGTGACCCAAAAGGAGCCTCCGACAAATACCGAAGCTAAGTTGTCAAGTACCTTCAGAAGATCTGCTAGAAGATGTGAATGCTGCAATAAGAACCATCCCCACATGGAACATAACTGAGACCAACAAGCTGATCCACAGTACAGCAACAGTAATCCTCGAGATGCTGGGATATAAGATCAACACAGGGCATAACAAACAATGCCCTCCATGGAAGAGACGGTTAGAGGCCAAGATAAAGGCGACACGGAGAGAAGTCAGCCAGCTAGCCGAGCTACAGAAGGGGAACATAGTGAATAAAGGGGCACCCAGGAAATACAGCAAGCTCTCCATACCTGAAGCACTCGAAACTGCCAAACAGAGACTAACGGCTCTGGCTACCCGACTGAAGCGATACACCAAGGAGATAGAGGCCAGGAGAATAAACAAGACCTTCTTCACTCAACCAGCAAAGGTGTACTCTCAGTGGCAGGGAAATAGCATCCGGCCAGACCCACCAAGAGCTGAGGTGGAGAAATACTGGAAGGGCATATGGGAAAGAGAAGCATCACACAACACCGATGCCCAGTGGCTATGGGACCTGAGGACTGACCTCCCAGAACAAGAACCAGTAACCATCTCAAAGGCAGACATCCAAGAAAGAGTGTCAAAGATGAAGAGTTGGTCAGCACCGGGCCCGGATATGATCCATACATACTGGCTAAAGAAGCTGACAGCACTCCAAGAGCGTCTAGCAGCACATATGAACCAGCTGCTCAGGGATGGGATGCACCCAGAATGGTTGACTGAAGGCAGGACAGTCCTGATCATGAAAGACCCACAGAAGGAATCTACCCCATCCAACTACTGGCCAATAACCTGTCTCAGAACAACATGGAAGCTCCTGTCAGGCATCATGGCGGCTAAGATGAGTAGGCACATGGATCAATATATGAGCGGGGCACAGAAAGGAGTTGGTAGTAACACCAAGGGAGCCAAGCACCAGCTACTGGTGGACAGAGCAGTACACAGAGACTGTAAGAATAGGCAGACCAACTTGTGCACCGCCTGGATTGACTACCAGAAAGCCTACAACTCAATGCCACACACGTGGATACTGGAATGTCTGGAAATGTACAAGATCAACAGGACACTAAGAGCCTTCATCAAGAACTCAATGGGAAAGTGGAAGACAACCCTGGAGACTAACTCCAAGCCAATTGCCCAAGTTAACATCATGTGCGGCATATACCAAGGGGATGCACTATCACCACTGCTGTTCTGCATAGGCCTGAACCCCCCTCAGTCACATCATCACAAAGAGTGGCTACAGATACCGATTCCGAAGCGGGACAACAATCAGCCATCTCCTCTAAATGGATGACATCAAGCTGTATGCCAGGAATGAGCGAGAAATTGACTCACTGATCCACACCACCAGGATCTACAGCGACGACAGAGGGATGTCATTCGGATTAGACAAATGTGGCCGGATGGTATCAAGAATAGGCAAGGTGATCAGAACTGAAGGGGTCAACCTACCAGGGGGCAGGATAGAAGACATCAAGGACAGCTACAAATACCTTGGAATCCCACAGGCTAATGGCAACCATGAGGAGGCCGCAAGAAGTCATCCACAGCCAAATACCTCCAGAGAGTAAGGCAAGTCCTGAGAAGTCAGCTGAATGGCAAGAACAAGGTCCGAGCCATGAAAATGTATGCACTGCCTGTCATCAGATACCCCGCTGGGATCATATGCTGGCCAAAGGAGGAGATAGAAGCCACAGACATCAAGACGAGAAAGTTCCTCACCATGCATGGGGGGTTTCACCCCAAGTCAAGCATCCTGAGGCTGTACACTAAGCGGAAAGAGGGAGGCCGAGGACTAATGAGCATCAGGGCCACTGGGATGAGACATCAAAAATCCAAGGGTACATCAGGAAGATGGCCCCAACAGATGAACTGCTCAGTGAATGCCTTAGACAGCAGAAACCTGAGGAGGAAGAGGAGAAGGAAGAGATGACATGGAGGGACAAGCCCCTACACGGCATGTACCACCGTCAGATAGAGGAAGTGGCTGATATCAAGAAGACCTACCAATGGCTGAATAAAGCTGGACTGACAGACAGCACAGAGGCACTGATCATGGCAGCACAAGAAGAGGCCCTAAGTACAAGGACAATAGAGGCCAGTATCTACCACAGTAGATCTGACCCAAGGTGCAGGCTATGTAAAGAAGCCCCAGAGTCAGTCCAGCATGTTGTAGCAGGGTGTAAGATGCTCGCCAGCTCAGCATACCCTTCGTCTGGTGTTAGTTTTCTGTTACCATTTCCGATGTTAACGGGTCGGTTTCGACCCGCGTTTTAAATCATCTCTAAAATACACTAAAAGCAATCATCTATCATCCAAATTATTTCTCATCTCTTAGTTACATTATTAGGCTTCCTTATCCATGGAAATATTAGTTTTAATATTTTTGGTGTGTGCCTCTGGGCCTTTTTTTTTCCAGTATAGCCCTCGATTTCAATTTTAAAAACTGGTAAAATGAGCCTCAAGAGAATCATATAAATAAAAAATAGGTTGTTGTGTTACCTGAGTATTACTCAGGGGTATTATAACACATCTCTTGAATAAATTTTTTTCATTTATTTTTTCATTTTAATATTATTAACTATAGTAACATCTATGGTGTTACGGGTCAATTTCGACCCATATATATTTACTTCAAGGAAATGAAAAAAAAAGTATTTTTTTCAGCAATACAACTTTACTATAAACACAAAATGAAAAGCAGAACAAGTAATAACACAAAATATAGATTTGCAAGGTCAAACAACCAATCAAGCATATGTTGCAAAATTCCAAATTCGAAAACTAATAAAAAACTAAATCAGAGTACAAGTCTCTGAATGCAAGAACATTCATATGTATGTGTGTGTGTATGTATGTTTAGATGCATGTGTGGCAAAAAGTGACATTATTTGCGTGTTCTTTGCAGATATATTTCTTGCACTTGAAGCACAGTTAGTTTGTCTTTCTGTCCTTCCTGCTTGGGCAGACCTGACACCTCTTTCTTTTAGAATCAGGTGGCCTGAATTGGGTTCTGGCTGTGGCTGGTGCGATTGGTGTTGAGGCAGGGCTAGCTGAGTAGGATGCTGGCGAGGATGCTCTTTGTGTTGCTGATGTTGTGTACCGAGTGGTAGGTGAGCTCTGCAGCTGTCTGACCAAGGCTGCAGCATCTGGGTCTCGGGGAACCCGCTGCCTTAGCTCAATGTGTGGCTTCACGAGGGAATTTCTGAGCTCCTCAAGAAACAATCTCTGCTTGGCTTTTTTGGTTGAGTTCCACCCTGGGTGGATGTGGGTCCACAGCACAAATGCATTATATGCAGACACATCAAGCATGTCGTAAAATACAACCATTGGCCATCTCCTGGTCATTCGCTGGCAAGTGTAGGTGGCAGTCAGCTTGTCTAGGTTGTCCACTCCTCCTTTATTCTTGTTGTAGTCAAGGATAATTGTGGGCTTTTTATCACTTCCTGATGACACAGCTGCGTCTTTGTGAAGAGTAGACATCAGTATCACATTCCTTCTTTTTTTTGGACAGTATGAGACATCAGACAACCCTCATTAGCATACAAAGATGAAACTCACATTTCAACGACCCCCTTTGACACCCCAACCAACAATCGTTGAGGAGCCAGACGGGTTTCAACGACAGTCGTTGGAATGTGAATAGCACTGACCACACCCCACAGGGTTAATAAGCTGGGACATGATCAGCCGCCCTCTGAACTGAAGAAGTCTATTGTACGAGATACAAAACGTCTTCAAGAACTTTCTTGACGTAGAGTGGATTGACTTCAACAGCTTTTGGATAACAATGACCTGGTTGACTGAGAACCTACACAGACATCTGACATGCCCGACTTCATTTGTTTTTGTTTCAGTGCAGGTAAACTGGAAAACAAAAATCCAAAATTAGATTCCACTAAAGCTCACACGACTAGGAGAGGAGCTGGCTGTCTGACAGTGCACTTATGCTATCAGTTTTTGCTCTAATTATTGCTTTATAAGCTTATTTTATAACAGGGTCGAAACCGACCCTAGCACCACAAAGGTAACAATTTCAACCAGAGCATTTCATAATTTAGTGAAAAAAATTTTTTGGATATTATTTTGTTGTAATAGAGGTACCTGACAAAGTCAAAAAGCCTTGATGCAATAAACACATTTTTGTGGTAGTTTTAGGAATTTAAAATCAAGAACGGGTCGGTGGCGACCCTAACAACAGACGAAGGATACAGTACATGGAAAGGCACAACCAAGTAGCTGTGATAGTGTACAGGAACATCTGTACCCAGTATGGACTAGAAGTACCCAAATCCCAATGGGACATACCACCGAAGGTGGTTGAGAACGGCAAGGCTAAGATCCTGTGGGACTTCAGCTTCCAGACTGACAAACAGCTACTGGCTAACAAAACGGACATAGTGGTGATGGACAAAGAGCAGAAGAGAGCAGTGGTGATAGATGTGGCGATTCCAGCTGACGCCAACATCAGGAAGAAGGAACATGAAAAGATTGAGAAATATCAAGGGTTGAAAGAACAGCTGGAACAGATGTGGAAGGTTAAGGTTAATGTGGTCCCCGTGGTAGTAGGAGCACTTGGGGCAGTGACCCCCAAACTGGAAGAGTGGCTCCAGCAGATTCCTGTAACAACATCTGAAGCGTCAGTCCAGAAGAGCGCAGTCCTTGGAACAGCTAAGATACTGCGCAGAACCCTCAGACTTCCAGGCCTGTGGTAGAGGACCCGAGCTTGAGGATGACACACAGATACCACCCCACAAGGGTGAGAGGGACATTTATATATATATATATATATATATATATATATATATATATATATATATATATATATATATATATATATATATATAATCAGTCGAAGTTTGATAAAAATGTCTCTATCGCAGTACTCATAAAACAGGGAGTGTTAGTTGCCTCAGGGAAGAGGTCAGTCTTTGTTTGATGGAGTGATGTTTGGATTGTACTTGAAACCACGTTACTCCTGGGGTTGAATCAAAGGACAGTGAATATAAAACTGATTGACACATATAATATTCCCTTGCTTTCAAAGTGCAATCCTGTAATCTATCTTTGGACTGTAAAAAATGTTTTGTCTGTTACCTCTCAGTCAGTCTGATGAAATGCTCATGAAATATATCCTTTTTATTTTCTCTGAAAGTAAGAAAGACTTGTTTAATTTAGCGTTTTTGTTATCAGAGTATGTCAGCAGTTTCACTTTTCTTATCTGCCTAGATTCTGACCCTGCTACAAACAACTTTGCAGTGTAGTAGGCCTACATGTACCGCAGATAGTGCTGCAAAATATGTTCTCATCTTGCAAGCTAGCAAGTGTTGTACATGACTTGTGAACTACCTTGCTATTATTAAGAAGATGGGGATGACAGGAATTCTGAAGTGCAATGTGCTCGATAGCTGCAAATGTTGCTATTTGGCCATTAGCTGAATTGTATCTCGTCTTGAACCTTTTGGGTGATTGGAATTCAACATACACGTCCAAAGTAACAGTAACAGAGTGAGATGTAATGCATAAGTTACAATTATTGCCTTTCTCAATTAGGATATTATTAAATCAGGTGCTAAAGATCATTTTATCACACAACGACAGTTGCGTGATCGGCATTTCGATTCCCGCTACCGCCAGACATCCTCGCAGTGTGAGCTGACGGTGGGAGGTGTCAGCTCACCTCCCGGCCACTGCCGAGGTGCCCTTGGGCAAAGCGCCATCCCCCCTACAAGCTGCTCATTTGGGGTGCACTGCAAAGTCGCGACCCGTCATTCCGCCTCCCCTGTACTGCTGTACTAATTGCCTGCCTACAGGCCCATAGTGTGTTGTGTCTGTTTCAGGGGCCTGTACATAACATTGTGTACTTTGATTAATACACACACACACACACACACACACACACACACACACACACATGCATGCATATGAAGAGTGAAATAGAAATTTTCCCCACTGAGGGATCAATAAAGTAAATTTAATTTTAATATTAACATTTAATTACATTAAATTCTGTAGTTTGCCAACTTTGAGCTTTATGCGGTTAACATAATTGGGTGCTAATCTGTAATACTAAATATTAAAATAATACAAAAAACAAGCAAGGAAGCATGACTTAAACAGTAAAAGTAGCAAAAATTAGTTAAATTAAAAAGCAACTACACAATTCCAAACCTGCACTGCCTGCTGGGTTTGAGGCTTATCCTACCAAATAAATCTATCAAATGTCTTTCTTTACATTTGTCTGAATGTTCCTGAACTTCTTTACAAATCTATGACGAATCTAATGACAAGATGGCTGAGTTTCTGACCAGGGCTGTAGACATGGCATGACAAGCCAGAGGGAGCTCATCCCCTCCATGAGCTCTAGCTTAGCTGGCAGGAATTGTTTTGGTAAATGCCAGTCTTGTCTACACAGAGCTTCCCTGATAAGTGTGGCCTCATAAAAAATTGGTCAAGCCATGCCTGCACCCCATCATGTACTGAAAAAGAGACAGCATAAGCCGCTCACCACTGATATTGAGGAAGGAGATGATGAAAAGGTTGGAATACAAGAGGATGTCTGTGCCATGATACAGATTAGATAAGACATCTTGTCAATCTTTAAATATCCCCCGAGGACAAAAGTGAGCATTCACACTCAATAAGGCCCTGATGTAACAGGTATTCTTGGGCACAAGGGCTGACCTCTGAGTGAGAATGACATGACCACTTGCCACTTCATTGAGATTGGTGGAGCTAAACCAGAACCCTCTTCTTATCCCCTCTGTCTTGGTTTTGATATGGTGGTTGGGGGGATATTTTGTGTCTTTCTCAGATTGAACAAATTTACTTGCAAGCTGCTCGCAACCACTCGGGATTGAGAATGTATCTGCTCATAAATTGTTTACTGTATTTTCATGCCACATTTTCAACATTTAACACTTGCATGTGTCTTGAAATGTCTCCTCGTCTATAAATTACAAGATACAAAATCTAAACAAGGTTAGTTTGTGCAGGCTTGAACAAAAGTTGCATAGCGTATATATATATATATATATATATATATATATATATATATATATATATATATATATATATATATATATATATATATATATATCATGTACTGTTGCACCATTATAAAAATAAACTGAAGAAACATGTAAAATCATACAAACAACAATATTCCCACCTGTGTATTTGAATATGCTCACTTGAAAACTTCACGCTGTCACGTTTTTAACTCCACCCACTACCTGTCAATCAAGCGCCCAACCAATCACAGTGCATCTGCCAGATGTGTTGATAAGCATGCTTGACAGTTGGATATTTGTTCTTCTGTTTCTTTCTTTATGAATCATAAAGTTTATATATTTATTCATTCATTCACGTAAACTGTAGAAATCACTATTCAGGTAGTGAAGTAATCTAGGAGGAATATTCACTAGCATACATGACATCACCGTGTCTCGTTGTGTTGCAGCAAAAGCTCAGCTAACATCAGTTGGTTATTGTTTAGCTGGATCTCTCCACGTGAGCAGTGTAGTCTGACCTCTATAGAACAATGTAGCTATTAATTATTTTCATACGTTTGGTATGAAGTCTGATATTATTGTTTTATTGTGGAATTTCCATGGGTTCCTGCTAGTACTCACTATATTTTAATTGAACACCCCTCCAATTTGGTGTAATGCATGTAAATACAGTGGTACCTCTACTTACAAAATTAATTGGTTCCGGAAGAAATTACGTAAGTAGAAAATTACCTAAATTGAGACGAGTTTTCCATGCAAATGCCCTAATCCGTTCCAAGCCCACAAAAATTCCCACATAAATGTTTTATAAAGCATAAAAATGCATCAAAACCTGTAACAAATACATGTTACGATTAGATTATTACACAATAAATGTGAGTTGTGCATATCAGAAAAAACAAAGAATAAAGAATAAAAATGATGGTCATTTGCCTTTTAACTGCTGCTTCCATTGTTTTTTGCCCTCTTTGGTTCATGCGCTCCTATCTCACCATGCCGAACAACAGTTAATTCCAGTCCTCCTTTTGAACTTCTCCAAACACACACGCGATGCCGTAAACTCTTTAAACTTCCTTTTGTTTTAATAACATGGCGATTGTCTTTAAACTTCCTTTTGTGTTAATAACATGGCGATTGTAGATTTTTGGCCATATTCTTTGGCGAGATCAACCAAACGCATCCCCTTCTCATGCTCTTCTATTATCTTTTGCTTTGTTTCTATGGACAAAAAACCTCTTCATCTTTTCTTTTCCTCTTTTCTCCGTCACTTTCTTGGGGTCCATAGCGAATAAGTACTCAAAAAGCTATTATACTGTATTTGCGCAAAACTATCAAACTACCTCAGGAGTGCCGAATGCCGAGAAACTCCATAAGCACCGTTCTACCTCCACACAAAGCTGGAGTGACATCTCTCTTAGCCAATGGGATGCCAGGAAGATACGTAATAGGTAATAGCCAATGGCAGAGCAGCTATGAGAATGTTGCATTCAGGAACCTGTGGGAGATTCGAGTATCAGCCGATACTGTGTTTTTATTGGAGTATCAGCCCATACTGTGTTTTTACATTACGTAAGTCGAAATTTCTTCCGTAAGTAGAGGTAATATTTTCTGCTGAGAATTTTGTAAGTAGAAAATTTTGTAAGTAGAGACATTCGTAAGTAAAGGTATTACTGTATACATGTAAAGATGTGTGTAAGTGTTGCCTTGATTTCCTTGGTAAAGAATGCTGGATTTGTTACAAAATTCTATTTTGTTGTAAAAATTAGCACATATACATCTTCTAAACCTTGAGGTCCTCAGCTCTTGTGGAGGAAATGCATTAATTCTAGATATTTATTTCTTCGGACAGTAATTTAAAATGTCTAAAGGATTCCTCAAGGTCTGTTTGTGATTTTTTTTATCTACCATTAATGTTTCTAAGTATCAAACTGTGTAAAAGGCAAAATCAGATGTGTATTCTACACAATTAGAAATCAAGGAAAATGTAGTGCAAAACTATTTTAGAATTTATTTAGAACACTCGAGTAACACGTTTTTTTTTCCTTATACCAATATACCAATTAAAAACAAAACAAACACACTTCAGTCATTACACTCCCTTAAGCATATGGGATCACACAGAGATCTCTTCAAACAACAAATACAACTGAAGGATCACTTGTAATACTTGAAAAGAGTTTGCAAGGCTATACAAAAATTATATGTGTTGTAAAATAAGTTAATTACAGCTGAACAATTTTGTACCAGGTTGTTTGTACTTAAAAATGTTTTTGTCAGAATAACTATCATTTATCATACAAAACATTTTCCATAGACTTAGCAAGTCCACTGTAAGCCAGGAGTATCTATGCATGGATTTGTTCCTTCGATTTCAACTTCATTATTGACTTTCCTGCAGCTCTTCTCTAAACAGGGAACCAAATTCTACGATCTAGTGTCTTGCACCAACAATAAACTGATTTGCAATTTATGGAGAGCAATGACACATTTCGTGGTCATTTCAATATAGCCAGAGTGGCCATTAGAGAGAATGCACATTAAGACACTTCCACTCCCGTGGTTACAGTTCCCCTATGTCTCTCAAGAAGCACTTAAATTCCTATCGCTTAGAGTTGCAATAAAGTTAAAATCACTTTTTCAGATTGTAATAGAAATATCGGGCAATCATTATAAGCAATCATGTTTTTATGGGGAAATACTTTAAGTACTGATGTAGTTGTACAGTGTTAAGCATTGTATTTCACACCTGGACGTAATAACCCATCTTCCAGGAGCATGACGTTTGCTTTTTGGTTTTTTTAATGTTCCTTCACTACCAAAACACTAGAAAATCACACACACGCACATCAGCCACTTCTCTGTGCCCCGCAGGTTGTCTATATACTCAATATGGCAGTGCCGTCCGCACCTTCTTAACCCTTATATACATATGTGGGGTCAGGAATGACCCCATGGGTTTTTTTTCTTCAAAAACTTTAAAATGAAAGTTTGTAATATATTCATATTCCAGGTATTCCTCATAAAATATGTTTGTGACATGAGGTCATATTCATTTTTAAAACAATTTATTTTCAAGAAATTGCAGTTTTTGTATCACTACCCAACTATTCCAGGAGTGGGGTCACATATGACCCCCAACTATTTTTTTATGGATTTTTGTATGAACTTTTAATTTTTAGCCACTTTGACTGTCCCACTCACACACGTGTTGTCAATTATCCACTTCTGCTGCAACTTTCCAATCAGCACTGCTGGTGTCAGCAAACTCACCACCCAGGAGATCATTGCTACAGAGTAACGCATGTACAAGTCATTTTTCAATTAATGAACTTAAAATTTTAGTGACATATTTTAACATGTGATTACATTACTGGTTAAATGTGTGTTTTTATTTCATCTATAGTAAAATGGCTATAGATAAAATGGCTTCAGTGTGCCTCTTGAAGAACCTCTCCTGGAGGAGGGTCTGACTATTGTGAGAACTTTGCGTCAGAACAAGGCAGACATTCATACAATCATGAAGGCTTCCAGGTAGAGAGTTGATTGACATGATGCAGAGGAGGAAGGTAGACATACTGTGTGTCCAGGAGACCAGGTGGAAAGGTAGCAAGGCTAGAAGTTTAGGAGCAGGGTTCAAGTTGTTCTATCATGGTGTAGATGGGAAGAGAAATGGAGTAGGAGTTATCTTGAGGAGGAGTTTGTTAGGAATGTCTTGGAGGTAAAAAGTGTAGGATGGTGGTGTGTAGGATGACTCTGGTGGTGAGGAAGATGAAGAGGGCAAAGGCAGAGCAGAAGACGAAATGGTGGAAGCTAAAAAAGGAAGTGTGTTGCATGACTTTTAGGTAGGAGTTAAGACAGGCTCTGGGTGGCAAGGAGGTGCTTCAAGATGACTGGACAACTACAGCTAATGTGATCAGGGAGACGGGTAGGAGAGTACTTGGTGTGTCATCTGGAAGGAAAGTGGATAAGGAGACTTGGTGGTGGAATGAGGAGGTACAGGAGTGTATACAGAGAAAGAGGTTAGCTAAGAGGAAGTGGGACACTGAGAGGACTGAGCAGAGTAAACAGGAGTACAGGGAGATGCAATGTAAGGTGAAGGTAGAGGTAGCAAAGGCCAAACAAGGGGCTTATGATGACTTGTATGCTAGGTTGGACGGTAAGGAGGGAGAGAGTGATCTATACCGATTGGCAAGACAGAGAGATAGAGATGAGAAGGACGTGCAGCAGGTTAGGGTGGCTAAGGATAGGGACGGAAGTCTATTGACAGGTGCCAGTAGTGTGATGGGAAGATGGAAAGAGTACTTTGAAGAGTTGATGAACGTGGAAAATGAGAGAGAACAAAGACTAGAAGAGGTGACTGTTGTGGACCAGGATGTAGCTAAGATTAGTCAGGATGAAGTGAGGAGGGCACTGAAGAGGATGAAGAGTGGAAAGGCAGTCGGTCCTGATGATATACCTGTACAGGTTTGGAAGTGTCTAGGAGAGGAGGCAGTAGAGTTTCTGACTGGGTCATTCAACAGGATCTTAGATAATGAGAAGATGCATGAGGAATGGAGGAGAAGTGTGCTGGTGCCCATTTTTAAGAACAAGGGAGATGTGCAGAGTTGTGGCAACTACAGAGGAATAAAGCTGATGAGCCATACAATGAAGTTATGGGAAAGAGTAGTGGAAGCTAGACTAAGGGCAGAAGTGAACATTTATGAGCAGTAGTATAGTTTCATGCCAAAAAAGAGTACTACAGATTCAGCATTTGCTTTGAGGATGTTGATAAGAAGTACAGAGAAGGCCAAACGGAGCTGCTTTGTGTTTTTGTAGATCTGGAGAAAGCTTATGACAGGGTGCCCAGAGAGGAACTGTGGTATTGTATGAGGAAGTCTGGAGTCTGGAGAAGTATGTTAGAGCGGTGCAGGACATGTATGAGGACTGTGAGACAGTGGTGAGGTGGGCTGTAGGTGTGACAGAGGAGTTCAAGGTGGAGGTGGGACTGCATCAGGGATCAGCTCTGAGCCCCTTCTTGTTCGCTATGGTGATGGACAGGCTGACAGATAAGGTTAGACAGGAATCTCCATGGACTATGATGTTTGCAGATGACATTGTGATCTGTAGTGAGAGCAGGGAAGAGGTGGAGGAGAAGCTAGAGAGGTGGAGGTTTGTCCTGGAAAGGAGAGGAATGAAGGCTAAAAAAAAGTAAGACAGAGTACATGTGTGTGAATGAGAGGAACCCAAGTGGAAGAGTGAGGTTACAGGGAGATTTGATTTTTGCAAAAACACTTTAATCACATTCAAACATTTTACAATTTTACATTAGATGAACGCACTAAAGTGCTAAAGATTTTTTGCAAAAAAACTTCAATCACATTCAGAACATTTAGAACATTTTACAATTTTTCACTAGATGAAACTTCAAAAACACTAAACACTCAAAAACACTAAACACCAATAAAAAAAGGAAATACAATATAAAAATTAGTGCATTGTAACAGGAAGTTTGCAAAAGTGAGGTGGTCATCAACTGAAGTGCATAGGACATTTTCGTAACACCAGATGTTCCTAAAGTTATTCAGGTCTTTTGTCATTTTATAGAAACCAAATTCTAGTTTTAAGCGACATCTCATGTTACAGCAAAAAACAGTAGCTGCTTCTTGAACAGTATTGTTTTCAATTGTTGTTTTCAACAGTATTGTTTTTCAATTCTCCTCTTCCTGAGTTTTGCCTCTCCAGAGATAAAATTTAAAAGCCGCCACTTTCTCTGATTCGATTTATTGTACCCAGCACCGTAGATGAATTTGCTGATACTAAAATGTTCACTGAACAAAGTAAAAACATTCGTTAGAAGAGTGAAGAGCACTGCAAGTCTTCCACACTCACTGAAAGCATGAAAGACTGTTTCACGAAGGGGACAGAAGGGACACTGGCTGGACACCGCAGGGGTAAAAACAGCGATAAAAGCATTGGAACCGATGGCACCATGTAAAATCCTCAACTGGAGGTCGGCTGTTTTTTTCTTGAGGGTAGGTTTGTACAGAAGTCTCCACTGTGGGTCAGGTCCATTTCCTGTCATCCTGTTGGCCCAGGTAGTGGGTGCTCTGTTACACAGGCTTTTCTTGTTGATTACATTTACACATTGTTTGTACAGCATTTTTTGTTGGCCGTGTGCAGGCTGATTTGTCTTTCATCTCCGAGGAGAGGACCCTCCAGTTCTCCAAACAGGGGACTGATGTGTACCTCAGGGAAAGGATCTTTGCTGTCTGGCATAGTCCCTGTACTATAGTCCAGGAGGAGGCTTCTCTCCTTTCCGGAGAGTCTTTGCCTCCACAGTTGTAGCACCCTCTGAGCCACCCTGGTGGACTGGATGTTCAGCAGGGAGCTCACAGCCTGGGCATCCGCCAACGCAGGCCCGGCGTTGTCCACTAGCTGCTGGAGGGTCATGGTCCTGGTTCTGCAAAGCGCTGCAGACAGCCCAGGTGTGGCTCCACTGCAGACATCCAGCCTGGCCCCATGTACTAGTGGTTCCTTCAGTAACCAGAACAGAGAGTCCAAGCTTTTCCTTGGGCTGCTTTTAAATAGGGCCCATGACTTAAAAACACCATGTTAAAACTGAGGCAAACCTTTTAACTTTAGAAACTTGGAGTCCATTAAAAACAGTGTAGCATCCATGTCCAAGTTACTCACATGTTTGAATATGCAGCTGGCCACCTCTCCACGTCAGATCCGCTGGTCCGGTCAGAAACCACTGGATGAACTGTAATCTGAACGTGGCTGTTCTGCTAGCCAGGTGGATGAGAAGAAGATGAGTTGTTGATGTGGGGGTGGGATTTCCATGCCTTTGGATTTCCTGTCTTCTATGCATGTTCCCCACCTGTCGAACAGAATAAGACACAGCAGTATCTTGCAAAGAAAAAGTGTATTTTAACAGTACAGTGATACCTCTACTTACAAATGTCTCTACTTAAGAAATTTTCTACTTAAGAAATTTCTCAGCAGGAAAATATTGCCTCTACTTACGAAAGAAATTTTGACTTAAGTAATGTAAAAACACAGTATCGGCTGATACTCGAATCTCCCACAGGTTCCTGAATGCAACATTCTCATAGGCGCTCTGCCATTGGCCATCACCTGTTACGTATCTTCCTGGCATCCCATTGGCTAGGAGGGATGCCACTCCACCTCTGTCTGGAGCTGCTTATGTAGTGTCTTCGGCATTTGGTACTCGACCCTTGAGGTAGTTTGATAGTTTTGCGCAAATATAATAACTTTTTGAATACATATTCGCTATGGACCCCAAGAAAGTGACGGAGAAAAGAGGAAAAAAACACGAAGTAAATCATTTTTTTGTCCATACAATGCAAGAGATAATAGAAAAGCATGAAAAAGGGATCCGTTTGGTTGATCTCACCAAAGAATATGGCTGTAATGCATGTACAATCGCCACATTAGTAAAACAAAAGGAAGATTAAGGAGTTTAAGGCATTGCGTGGGTGGTTGGAGAAGTTCAAAAGGAGGACTGGAATTCACTCTGTTGTTCGGCATAATGGCATAGGAGCACATGAACCAAAGAAGGCAAAAAATAATGGGGACAGATGTTAAAAGGTAAATGACCGTCATTATTATTCTTTATTCTTTGTTTTGTACGTTATGCACAACTCTCATTTCCAATAATATAATCGTAACATGTATTTGTTACAGGTTTTTATGCATTTTTATGCTTTATAAAACAATTGTCAGAATTTTTTGGGGGCTTGGAACGGATAGGGCATTTGCACGGAAAACGCGTCTCTACTTATGTAATTTTCTACTTACATAATTTCTTCCAGAACCATTTGATTTCGTAAGTAGAGGTACCACTGTAGTAGTAAATTATAAAAGCAGAGAAAAATAAAGATAAGTGATAAACTCTCCAGAGTATCGCCCTTTAACGGGAGAGACGGAGAAAAATATCCTTAGCAGCCTAGGCCTATAGCAGCTTATCTAGTAGAATTCGTGTCATTTCTAATTGTAGCCTCTATCAAAGTGGAGGGTTTTTAGTCTACTCTTAAATAAGATAAGGTTGCCTGCCCTCCAGACCGTGGCTGTGAAATTGTTCCAGAGTAAAGGAGCCAGATAGCTGAAGCTTCTGCCTCTTGTTCTACTCTTAAAGAACCGACAGGTTACCAGAAATCCTGCATCCTCGGATCGAAGGGTCCTGGGAGGGTGACGCACATTGAGATCTTCAATGTAAGACGGAGCCTTACAGTGAAGAGCTTTATATGTAATCATAATGAATTGTATTCAAGATTTAATCTGGAGCCAATGTAGGAATGTTAGGACAGGAGAGATGTGCTCTCTTCTCCCAGTTTGAGTCAGTAAGCATACAGCTGCATTCTGAACTAACTGAAGAGTCCTAATGGAGGTACTCAAACAGCAGAATAATAAGGAATTGCAGTAATCCAATCTAGAAGTAACAAAGGCATGAATGAGTTTTTACTATGTCTGTAAAGGATAAGAAATTTCTAATTTTAGCGATGTTTTCGGAGGTAAAAGAAGGCTGTCCGAAATACAGACTCTTGATCAGATCTTGGGCAGATCTTGATCAAAAATCACTGACCTTTTTCTTTTAACGGAGCTACGTCATCTAGAGTTGTTTTTAGGATGTCTGTCACACGAACTGTGAGAAATTCAACATTTTGGTTACTACTAGAATAGGGGTAAGGGGAGCCTACTGACTCCACGGCTGAGGGGATTTTTTCTTTACATTTAGTTATTACTGCGTCAGTGATTGATCTTGTCAAATGCTTTTATCCTGTGGGTTAATGTTAGTTAAGGAAAACTCAAAAGTAACTAGGAAGTGATCTGACAAGAAGCCGTTTTGTGAGAAAATAGTTAAGTGCTCTATATATATATACACCATAAGTAAGAATAAGATCAAGAGTGTGATGGTTTTTATTGGTAGGACCATCCACCACCTGTGAGAAACCTAGAGAATCTAGTATAGACTTGAACCCAATGAAGAAACTGTCATTCACACTGTTGAAATGAACATTGAAATCTCCTATTACTATAATCTTCTGTTTGGTAGCAGCCAAATTAAATAAAAATTCAGAAAATGCTATCAAAAAAGAGTAATATGGTCCAGGAGGATGATATACAATTACAAATTCAATAGAACCAGTTAATTTATTTAAGGGCTTTAGCACATTCATGCTAAGGCTCTCAAAAGTAGTGAATCTAGACTCAGGTTTTGGGTTAATTGCTAAATTTGAGTTATAAATAGCTGCTACGCCACCTCCTCGTCCACTATCACGTGCAATGTGAATGTTCATACACTGAAAAAAGAAAATGGCCAATCCAACTTAATTGAATTACTTCAATTGGTAACACACAAATTAATTAAGTTCATCCAAATACATTTAACAAGTTGGATAAACACAATTCAGATACTTAATATTTTGATTTCTTTCAAATCAACAATTGATAATAATTTAACTTAAAATGAAAGTAAATAAACGTAATTTTTTTATTCACCCAAAAGTAAAATACTGCTCTTTTACAACTTCATAGTCTGCTTTCAGTCAATGTAATTTTTTAGTTACGAAGTTGTGAAATTTATTTTGTTCCAACTAATTAAAGTACTATTGCAACAATTAAAATTTTAAGTTGGCTGACAGAAATGACTCAAATCGGATCCTTTTCTTTTACACTTTATCAACCAAATGTAAAAAACAACAACACAGTACTGCTATACCACATTCCACTACCATGAATAAAGAAAAAAAAATCAGTTATGCTGTACCACATTCCAATAACAAAAAAAACAACAACTCCCTACTGCTGTACCATAGTCAAACAAAAATGAGCAAAGAAAAAACAATCAGAACTACTGTACACTGAAGTACAAGGAACAAAAAACACATTGTATTGTGCAGTTACTGTGAGGTAACGGCCACATCCACCAGCTCTGATTGGGGGATCCCAAGGAGTTCCCAGGCCAGTGTTGAGATATAATCCCTCCACCTGGTCCTGGGTCTGCTCCAAGGTCTCCTCCCACCTGGACGTGCCAGGAACACCTTCCTAGAGAGGTGCCCCAGAGGCATCTGCACCAGATGCCCAAACCAACTTAACTGACTCCTTTCCACGTGGAGGATCAGCGACTCTACTCTGACCCCTCGCAAATAGCAGTGTTTTTCACCCTATTTCTAAGGGAGATGCCAGCTATCCACCTGAGAAAGCCCATTTCCGCCACTTGTGTCTGCAATCTCGTTCTTTCGGTCATAATCTATCATGACCATAGGTGATGTTTGGAACGTAGATTGAATGGCAGATGAGGAGCTTTGCCTCTCGGCTAAGTTCCCTTGGCTTCGCAACAGTACGATAAAGCGACTGCAAAACCGCTCCTGCTGCCCCAATTCTCCATCCAATCTCACCTTCCATTGTTCCCTCACTCATGAACAAGACCCCAAGATACTTAAACTCCTTCACTTGTGGAAGGACCTCATTCCCCACTCGGAGAAGGCAGTCCACCAGCTTCCTGCTAAGGACTATGGCCTCAGATTTGGAGGTGCTGATCCTCATCCTCACCCATTCACTCTCGGCTGCAAACGGAGCAGTGAGCGTTGCAGGTCACAGACTGACGATGCAAACGACCACATCATCTGCAAAAAGCAGCAATGCAATCCTCAGCCAATAAACTGTAAACCCTTCTCACCACGACTATGCCTCAATATCCTGTCCATGAAAATCACCAACAGAATTGGTGACAAAGTGCACCCCTGGCCAAGGCCAACAGCCACTCGGGACAAGTCCAACTTACTGCCGAGAACCCGAGCACAACTCCCTCTTTGAGCGTACAGGGATCGGATTGCCCTGTGGAGAGGACCCCCTCACCCCATACTCACACAGTAACTCCCACAGTGTATCCCCAGGGACCTGATCGTACGCTTTCTCCAAGTCTACAAAACACATGTAGACTGGATGGGCATACTCCCAAACATCTTCTAGGATCCCTGCGAGGGTAAAAAGCTGGTCCGTCGTTCCATGACTAGACGGAACCCACATTGTTCCTCCTCAATCCGAGGTTCGACAATCAGCCAGACCCTCCTTTCCAGCACCTTGGAGTAAACTTTCCCATGGAGGCTGAGGAGTGTGATGCCCCTGTAGTTGGCACACAACCTCTGGTCCCCCTTTTTGAAAAGAGGAACCATCACCCCAGTCTGCCTCTCTTTTGGCACTGTCCCAGACTTCCAGAGTGTCCACAACACACGGATCACAAGATTGATCATTGACCTCTGACCCAGGGTGCTCTGGTACCAGGCACACTTATGAGCATGCTTGTGTTTGAACATGGAGTTAGTTATGAACAATCTGTGACTGGCACAGAAGTCCAACAACATAACACCGCTCGGGCTTAGATCAGGGAGGCCATTCCTCCTAATCACGCCCTTCCAGGTGTCTCCACCATTGCCAACATGTGCATTGAAGTCCCCCAGGAGAACGATGGCGTCCCCTACAGGGTTCCTGTCAAGGACCCCATTTAGGGACCCCAAGAAGGCGAATACTCCAAGCTGATATTCGGCGCATACGCACAAACAACAGCCTTAAGGCGTAGGGAGGCGACCCTCTCGTCCACTGGGGTAAAGTCCAACACGGCGGCGCTCAGTCAGGGGCTTGTGATGTCCCTTCGGCTTACGCCTGATGCAACTCCAGAGTAAAACAAGGTTCATCCCATATCCAGATTTTGGATCCAGAACTGAGGTTATGCAAGAAGGTAAACCCCACCAGATCCAACTGGTAACGCTCCACCTCCAACACAAGCTCTGGCTCCTTCTCCGCCAGTGAGGTGACATTCCACGTCCTAAAACCAGCTTTTGCTGCCCGGATTTGGACCGTCGTGACCCCCTGTCGTCACTGCCACCCATATGGCAGTGCATCTGACCCCATCGATGTGCCCTACGGGTGGTGGGTCCACAGGGCCTAACATTTCAGTGTGAAATAAACTGGAAGCTTGGTAAACTAGCTTCTCCTTATTAACTTTTTTAGAAACTCACCACATATTCCTTTAAAACGTCATCTGCCTCTTCTCCCAGGAAGAAGATGAGGGCTTTCAAGACAGACTCTCTCCGACAATGTCTTCAATCTAGAACACCATAACGTTCATTTTATTTTTTTCATTTTACCTGATTTTGGTAGGAACTGTGGGTCAGTGCATGACCACAAACTCAGCAACAAATGCAGGTACATTTAGAAATCCCCTTGTTATTACTATTCATTTTCCAAAACTGCACTACAATGCACATTCTTTTCTTCTTCCCCTAGGCCACATTCACCTACCTGCTGCATCAGACAGCTCAGCACCTTGGCTATCCTCCCCCCAGAACCCCCCCCCCCCAACACACACACACACACACACACACACACACACACACACACACACACACATACACACACAACACTATTGGTAGACACCATGTTAACAATGGATGGGAAGAGGTGACTCAATAAGGCTGGATCCTGCCTAACGGTTCCTGAATCCAAATCCCATGACATATTACTTTGCTGCTATTTATTATCCATTTATACTGTAACTTTACATCATGTTTTGCCATCTACTTTGTTGCTGAAATGCTTTACATTTCCCAATGTCGAACAAATGGAGGAATATCGCATCTATTACTATTATTACTATTATTGTTGCTGCTGTCATTGTTACTGCTGCAGACTTGCCCACCATATTAATGTATCTACAAAGGACACACAAACCTTCACCCCATCTTAACTACAGTTTGTTTTTTTCTTGATAGTACAGATCTACCTGGTCCAAAGTATCTATGATTTCAGCAGTCTTCCGGCGTGTAGTTCCTCCTTTGGCATGAATGACTCTGATTAGCTGACTTGAGTGCATGTCTAACTGGGCCATGAACTTCTCTTCAAGAGGAATAGCCACGAGTCTTCGGAATTCTGCATTGACCTAAAATAGAAAACAATTGAATATACTGTATCCTGAATGAAAGAAAATACCACTTGCCTCATCCTGTATACAGCCTCAGTCTTATGTCACCACTAAACCATACTTTTTTAAATTTCATTATAAAATCTGGTGTATAATGAACAATAAATTTCCTTTTATCACTGTATATTTGTACAATGCCCAATATGTCAATACACCAAAGCATCTCACAAATATGGAAGCTGAAAGAGTGAATTCTGCCAGTGACGATCCCAGCTCCATTATTATGTCTTTCTGCTGGAACATTGCAGGCCATCTGTTCTTGAAGTCCTTTACGCTGGGTTCTTGGTTTACCACCTCCTGTCTTCTATAGGAAAATGTGAGACCCATTTTATCAGAAATGACTCTTTAGTTGCTCTGTATTCCAATGTCCGTAAGAAGCTCCAGTCTCACTTCTTCCATGCTTTCCTGAGTCTCACCAGAAGGGAAGGGTGGATAAAAGTTTGCCTCAACTCGTTTTAGCTTCTTCACTTTTTTAGCAGGAAAAGCATCTGCAGTAGCTTTAGTTTTAAGGGAGTTTACAGACAGCTCCAGACACCCCTGTATTTTCAGCTGAGTCCTGTAGTTTCCCATCTTGTACTTCTTCCGCTGCTTCCAACCGTAGCAACCATTGAATGAGCCAAGTTCCTTCAAGCGAGGGTGCTTTTTGATTAAGGCCTCTGCAACTGTGGAGAAATGTGAATTCTCTGGGTAGGCGTTATATTTGTAAATTTCTTCTACTACTCTTTCAGGATGTCAGACTTCACAGTCAACATTTTGTGGCTGTCTTTATACTCAGAATTCCCCTTTGCTAACTGCAGCTCTGTGTCATAAGAAAATCTTGGAATTGGAAAGTCCACTGGCCACTGTTGACTTCGAGAGGACACAGATTCAGGGGATGAGAGGATTATTGTGTCATCTGAAGCCAATGACGAACATTCATCAGAGTCAAGAGAAGATACTGTGGTGTCAGTGGTCCCCATGGCACTGATCAAAGGTGGATCGGTTTGCTGGTGGATCACCTTGATTGTCCCCGAGTCTGTCCCCAAGTGGTAGAATTCAGATTGAAAAAGTCGTCTTGGTCCATGTACTGCAGTTTGATCATGCCATTTAACTGAAAGATACTCTTTATCTTCATTAGAAGGCCATCGAGTGATTCTGGTATGCCATTGGAAGAGAAAGTTTTTCAGTGTTATTCTCCCCCAATTTCACTTTCAATCTGACTGGGGTTGAACTAGCCATAGCAGTCTGAGAAGAGAGCACGTGCACAAGTAGTGAGACACAAATCCTTCACGAAGTAACAGTGACTAATTTCTGATGGGTTTTCTTAAATTCCTTCAACAACGATATTAAGAATTTATACTAAGTTGTTTATAGACCACATAATTGTAAGCTAGGTGGATATAATAAACAGCCGCCATGCCCTATTATAAGTATTTGCAGCTCAAATCATTAAGACCACCTTTGATTGAAACAGTATTCCGACTTACAGTGCGGAATAAATTTGCTTTTTGTGAATGAGTCAGGTTTTTCCCCACTCAGAGGCCTCACCCTTTAAACATGGTTATATCTTTTCAGTGTGACAAGACGCATCCCTCCAACTCTGTAGTCTGCCAGGGGGTATGCATCATGCAGTTCTTGCGGCTCAATAAGTTCCACTTCCTTGCCTGGTGATGTTTTGAGATAGTATGCTCTATAGTGCTCAATATACCATCCGTTGAGCTTCTTTACAACGAAGACTAAGTTGTCTTGCAGTATCACCAGTGATCCATGGATCTAAATCATCCCACTTCTGTAGCTTCGTCCATTGTAGGCCACACTTTTGGTAAGGCACACTTTTTCTACTGTATATTTGAAGACATTTGTCTCAGAGCATCTAAGATTTCCTTGTTTAGAAGATTGATCTGAATGGTGGAAACATTTGTAACTTCCACTGGAGGTCTAGTAAAGCTACTTGCTTGCAAATGATGTGCAATCTGGTACTGATGTCTTTCTGAAAGTGAAAACAGCACATTTTTGAAGCACCTGATGTTCCTTGCAACTCTTTTAAAAAAGCTATGCTTTGCTTCAAAACGCATCATCCATAGGGGAACTAGCGGACCAAACTGACGGATCAAGTTCGGATAATGTTCCAAGAAGTGGTGTTTTGGTTTAAGTTCACAGTCTAGGAAAACGTCTTTGAATCTAATTCTGTGCTCTGAAATCTTAAAATCAAGATATGCAATGGAGTCCACAGTATGAATGGGAGAAACAACAAGGTCAACAATGTCCTTCAGGTCTGTTAAGATATGCCAAGCTGGCTCCTCACAAGGAATTCTATGCCCAGTCAACAAAGGCAAAAATCTGATTAGACTCCAGTTCTCGTGAGCAATTCCATCAACAGTTTTTTTGGATCTAAAACTGAGAGCCACAGGATGAGGTCGATTGGTTTTATCAGTCCACTTAAAGTTGAAGTGTAATATTATTTCATTCAATGTACATAATGTGAAATACTTTTTTTTAATGAATACACTGAGGCAGAGAGCAAGTTCAAATGGAACAATTGCTTCAAAAAGATCGTGAACAATGTCTGGAGGAAATCCAGTGGTAACTTCAAAATATGAGAGGTGCTTTGACAAAATACAGTTTGATTTCACACCATAATAACTGGAAAGTTTGCTTTCCTCAATAATTCCTAAATTATTTGCATGAATGTTTTTGATTCTCAAAGTAAATACTCCACTTCTGACTTCTTTAGAAAGAAACTCTGCAGGGCAGAATCTACATACATATGACCCTGTGGAATTTTCTACAAATCCAGCAATTCTACAAATCCAGCAATACTATGTGCACCAAGATTTTCAGCAACGACACATTGAACTGTGCCTCTTACTGTTCTGCCCAATGTTGTGACAAATATCCCACTCTGTTCCAAAATTACAAGTTCATCAATTCCAGGTTTTTATACTTTCTCATACCCACAGAACTTCAAATCATTACTTTTCTGGGCTTGTGCTAGCCATTCGCCACGTCGCCATACGCAAAGTAAATTTCAGATTGGCTACAAGGTTGACGGAAATAGCTCAAGCATGCCAACGGAAATAGCTGACAGAAATAGCCGAAGTGACCCGAACGCCCCTGATCATTAAATATGCACTCCTCTCATGACCTCCTCTCATCCAATGAAAAACAAAGATGCTCTTTTTACAAGTTAGACCCGCAAATTGGTGTACGACAAGGCGAGGACGATCGAAATAAATTAAGAATCCAGTGTTTTATAGTGGAGTTTGTGTAAAAATTCTAATTGAACAACAAATGGTGAATGCTGAGAGGGGGTAGGAGTGGTGACAGACCGATCAGAAGGTAAATGAAAGTCATAGACTTTTGATCCCTATGACCGGCAGGAATAACCAGTGATGCATGTAAATGTGTCTTCACCTTCCTTGTTATTTTTCATGCCTTTTTAAATTGAAATGAAAAATCATGTTATCGAATTAAAAACAAAAATAAAAATAAACTAAACCTAAACTTTTTGGTGGTGGTCAAAATTAAAATGTCTTCTAGTCCAAGTAAAACTTACAAGTAAACATTGAGTAATATTTTGTATGACTATCTTCACATAGTGAATGCAAGTTTTCAATTGTTGAATCTCACATTTATACCTGCATAAAGTAGGATAGAAATAAAAAAGATAGTTAAGCTTGAACTGTTGACTTTAGTGTATTTTTGTAGGTAAACTGAACAGAAGATTTTGCCCTCAGAATGCACCAAAATGCAGGAAAACAACCCCATTTTCTAAAAAAGTTTCCGGGGGTAGTCCCCCGGACCCCCCCAGGGGGGGAATGCCCCCTCGCATCGAGCATTTGATTAAAGCAGCCACACAGATGGATGACAAAGTAGAGTTAGAGGATTGTGGCAAATTATATAGAATCCAATTGTGGCAAATTACCCGATGTGAACAGAACTGCGTCCGTGCTGCCATGTCGAGCCTTCTACGGCGGCGCACTAACTTACACCTGGTCCTGTTCAATATTGCTGCACCAATGTGCTAATATGCAGTAACGTTACACCAATACAAGGCACGAATTTTATGGTAAACAATGCGTGTCCCGCCCGCAAATAACAAGCTGAAGTTAGTATTGTGATAACCAGCAAGTCATAACTAAGTTATGGCTAATATTTAAAGTTAGTAGACCTACCTTCAGGACTACATCCTATGAGCTCGTCAACAAAAGACCACTGACACAGCGACAGAACACTACAAAATCTGAGCAATTCATCTACTTCATATCAAACACATAAAACCGTCTTTCCGAGACGGTACCGCGAGAGAAAATGGCTGTTCATTCGCAGGTAAAAATTTCTGGAAGAATGCTGGGAGACGCCCAGTGGGCGTCATGACGTCAGACGCACAAAAACACAAACATAAATGACGTGCGTTTACTGAAGGCGAATTTTCTGGATGATAAGCCGCACCTGTATATAAGCCGCACCTGCTCTATTTAAAAAAAATTAAAAAAAAAAAAAAGATATACAAGCCGCAGATATCTATATTGAAAATGTAGATATTTATTGAATGTGCAGGACGATTCTGTACTGTAAATGTACACATTCGGTAACAGATCCTTTCCAAACAGTGCCTTTTAACATGCAGCAACTTTGTTGACTAAAACGGAACAGAACCAAAAGAAAATAACCGGCATTTATTTACCTTAATTTCTCCTGTGTTTGAAATCACAAGTCACTTTAATAATCTTCACTGAAACCCATGAAGTCCTCTTCTTCAGTGTCGGAGTTGAACAGCCTCAAAAGTGCTTCGTCACATCTGTCTCCATTAGTCTCGCTCTCCGTGTCACTGTCGTCCTCCGGTGAAGTTGGCTCTGAAGGTGCGCCGCTCTCTTCACGTAGCAGTCCAGCCTTTCGGAACCCGTTGGTAATGGTGGATTCTTTCACAGCACTCCACACTGTTAGGATCCACTGACAGATATCAGAAAACGATGCTTTTCGCATGCGGCCAGTTTTTGTGAAAGACTTCTCATCACTTGTCATCCAAGTCTCCCACTCAACCCGGAGTGCAGCTTTAAATGCCCGTTTGACACTGATGTCAAGTGGCTGCAAATACTTTGTTGTACCTCCAGGAATCACAGCTGGAATGGAGTTTGTTTTCTTGATCGCTGCTTTGACAGAATCTGTGATGTGGGCCCTCATGCTATCCAAAACAAGCAGTGCTTTTTTCCGATGAAAAAATCCTCCCGGGCGCTTGCCGTAGCACTCCTTTAACCATTCCTTCATTAGGCCTTCAATCATCCACCCTTTGGTGTTAACTTTGACCACTATGCCTTTCGGGAGTTGTTCTTTCGGCATAGTTATGCGTTTAAAAATTATCATTGGTGGAAGTTTTTGTCCGGATGCCGTGCATGCCACAACGCAGGTGAAGTGCGTCCTTTCGTGGCCCGTTGTTTTCAACAACACAGATGAAGCACCTGTCTTGTTCAAAGTCCTGGTCAGAGGCAGATAAAATGTAAAAGGGACTTCATCCATATTTATGATGTCCTCTGGTCCGATGAAGTTTTCTTCTATCTTTGTTTCAACGAATTTGTGGAAGTTTTAAATTTTTTCCTGACGGTCAGGGGGGAGTTGCTGACAGAGAGTGGTCCGTGCCCTGATGGACAGGTTTTTACGTCTCACAAATCTGAAACACCATGACGGGCCAGCTTTGAAATCTTCAATATTCATTTCGCGTGTGATTGTTTTTGCTTTCAGTCTGATTTGTACAGTGGATACACCTCGGCCACCTGCTCTCTGTGTGTTCACCCAGTCCTCCAGGACATTTTTCAAGTTCAGGCCACCTGCCTTTATGGCCTCTGAAAGCTTTTCGCGATTTTTGGCTCTTCCCACAGCAGCCTCCAACGTCTCACCATACATTCATTGATGCTAAGCTTGCACGCAGCAGCGCTGTTTCCTTCCTGTATAGCAAGCTCGATGGCCTTCAACTTAAAACTTGCATCATACGAACTTCTTTGTGTAGTTTCCATGTTGAAGGGGCGAGGATTCGAAATTAATTACCAGTTAGTAATTTTTTGTGCGTGTTCTATCTGCTAAAGAAAAGGTCGTGCGTGTTCTATATGTTAAAGAAAAAGTAGCGTAGGCTATTCTTCTTTGCATTTACTTTTTGTTTATTTTAATTCTAGTTCCGGTTAGAGCAACCCTTTCGGTGGAATAAAAAAATACAGAGTAGCCGCACCTTTGTATGAGCCATAGGTTCAAAACCTAAGACAAAAGTACCGGCTTATAGTCCGGAAAACACGGTACATATAAAGACACCCTTCTGTCATGTTGTGTTAGTCAAATCCAAAAAAGTACATCTGCCATATCCAAAGCAGAAATATGGATGTGACGCATCCATAACATTACCTCACTTCAACTACTGCTGAGAACACTTTTTAGAGTGTATGGCTGGGAGGAGAAGCTTCATTAAGACTGCAATTCTCATCCTTATGTAGCTAGGTTTCTGTTAGTCTCCAAGTGTCTGTCAAGTTATTTGGGTTTTCTTGACATCGTTTCTGCCCTAACTTGAAAATGGCTTGTAGATGGGCACAGAGGACGCTTTGGGGCAACTCAGCTCTTTCTTCTGATTTTATTTCAGTTTGTTCACAATGAGTCACGTTTTGAATAACTACTGTTATTCAGTAGATGTTTTGGTAGTAGTGGTGTAGTGAAAGTAGCATAGGTTGATAACCTTTGAACAAACACAAGATTATTAGTTATTAGTTCCATAATCACATGTCAAAGGAAATAAATTTCATAACGTAAATGCAATAACCTCAAGTAACTTAATTTCCATTCTTTATCTCTCATTTGATACTTATAATTTTCTTGAATTAAAAAGCAACGCGTTTGAATAAGAATATTCAAGTTACACTTTTTTTTTTCCTAATAAACACAGGTCAAATATCTACCTCTATGCAGTACTTTCTGTAATAATTTTAAATACTACAACTGGCAATAACAATAATCAACACATAACGCCGCTGCGCAACGCACGCGGCCAAATTAATGCAGCACATGCTTATACATACACAGAGGCACGGACGCACCTCCGGACTAAACACAGGCTTGCCGCTCTCGAATTAAAAGCATGAGTCAAACACAACAATCACATGTTAAATAAATAAACAGCCATACCAATAGCGTCTTTGTAGCCCTCCACACTGATGTCACCCTGCAGCATGGATTTCTTCATCCCATCTGTACCACCCACACGCGCGCAGGCTCCTTCAATTTACCTGATCATACTTTACCTCATCGCTGCCCTCAGCTGTTGTACTACAAGAATTATTCTGAATGATGAATGTTACTTTGACTGCTATTGGTATTAAAATATTTTTTCAAAAGAAATATACTACAAAATTTGGAAACCAAACGACATTTACTCAAGTCTATTTTTGACTAAACAGTGTCGATGCTGTGATCAGTTATTAGATCATTAACTAAAGGAGCCTTAGATGATAATGATCAAATATTTAAAAAACCACATTCAATTCTCCTGTCCAGAATTTGTCTGGGTACACATTTAATGTGGATTAATTAATTATGGTTAATCGAAGCAGTATTTCGAGATTTTGGCAATCTAACATTTCTGTAGGTCCGAGGGACAGACACAGTCTTCATGGGTGTGTATTAGTTAAACTAGAGTTAGCTATGGCCGGGGACTGCGGTAGGGGTAACTCAGAAAAGCATGTAAGATTGCAACTCTGTGTCAGAGCTGTTTTGCATCCTGACAGGACGTGCTGGAGTGAGGCATTGATGGTCCCACAGAGGTCACAGGATTGCTCTGTTCCAAGCCACTGATGGAGATTTTGGGGGATAGGTAGTGTGTCATAGGTCGCTCTGATGAGGAAACTGAGTCGAGCTTGTGGCACTTTCCAGAAGTCTGCCCAGTTCACTGCTCGGCTTGTGACTCCCTCCCAGTTTGTCCAGCGCCCCTGCTGCCCATGTGCCACAGACTTCACTCTGAGCTCCTCCTGTTCCACTCTGGTGACCTCGGCAACAACAAGGTCATTTCTTTCCTTCCTGTTTGCCCTGGACCACAGAATGGGTGGGTCTGTCCATCCAAGGCCTGCGCGCCCTGTCTGAACCCTGCCCACAACTTCCTGGTGTTGCAGCAGGCCCATCGCCTTCTGGATCTCATTCACAGCCTTCCATTTCCTTCCCGTTGCAACTCCAGTATTTGCTTCTCCCACTGTCCTGTTGGAGGACTCCCTTAATTCCTTCACCAACCTTGCCTTTTCCTGCCTGTAACCCAGCGTGATGGATTTCAGTGGTAGCTGGAGTGACTTCCAACCGTATAGGCCAGCTGCTGAGAAACAGTGCGGGAGTCCTAGCCACTTGCAGATGAAGGAGTTGGCTTTTGCCTCCATTTGGTTCACAGCTGATGAGGTGACTTTGCACAGTTTCAGAGGCCACATTACCCTCAGGTACAGGGTGAAGTGATAGCACCACACCTTGTGCTTTCCGGGTAGCTGGCTTGAGTCGATTTTTGCCAGGCCTTCTGAAAGCTGCTGAAGGATGGTTTTCCCCATGTCCGTGTCTGAGAGACCAGATGTGTAATGTCTACCCAGGCTTTGGATGGGCTGGTCTGCGATGAGGGGGATTACTTCTCCGCCGATGGTAAAGGTGACTGTCATTCCTCTCCCATCCTTGCCCAGGAGATCAGTTCATCCAGCCTCTTCATCAGCCTGGATGCGCATGGCGCAGTTCGTATATAGGCACGTGATGTTGTCCATATAGCTCCTTAGGGGAGGAAGCTTCTGACATGCAGGAAGTCGGACCCCACCCACCACTTCCCTTGCCCCAATCAGGATGACCTCAAATGCTGCCACGAAGAGGATGGGGGAGATGGAGCATCCCATTGCGATCCCTACTTCCAGTTGTTGAAACCCAGTAATGAACTGTTGCAGTGCAAAGAACACGTTCAAGTCCTGGAAGTACTTCATGATCATAATCTTGATGATGTCTGGGACGTAGAAGAAGTCAAGGGCATATGCTATCAGCTGGTGTGGGACTGACCCGTAGGCGTTGGCTAGGTCCAGCCATATGACATGCAGATCTTTCTTCCCCCTCTTGGTGGTCTGGATCTGTTCCCAAATCATTGAAGCATGCTCCACACAGCCAGAGAACCCCGGGACTCCGGCTTTTTGGCAACTAGTATCGATGAAGTTGTTTTCCATCAGATAGGTGGTCATCCTTCTTGCCATCACAGAGAAGAATATCTTTCCCTCCACGTTTAGTAGGGCTATGCTTCTGAACTGCCCAATGGTCTTGACGTTCTGCTGTTTTGAAATGGAGACAGCAACTGCCCTTTGCCACTCGGATGGTATGCTCTGCTTCGCCCAGGCTACTCTAACCAGGGTCCATAGCAGCTTCAGCATGCCTGGGCAGTTCTTATAACGCTTCTACGGTATTCCATTAGGGCCTGGTGCTGATGCTGGATCACCTGTGTGACCTCGCCTAGTTTGGGTGGTGATGTGTCAAACAGAGCTGATGGTTCTGTGGGCCTAGGCACTTACCCCGTTGAGCCTAGCGGATTGTTCCTTGCTGGGTCACTGTATTGAGCTCGGATATGTTCTTCCAGTTCTTCTTTGGAGACATCTAGGGTTCCACTTGTTTTCTCTGCGAGGAGTGATCGTGCGTGCTGGATTCCTGAAGAAGTTTGATCTTTCCTTTCCCTCCGTCTTCTGATGCGCTCTGCTCTCCATAGGTTTGTGAGACGTTTCTTGATTTCGTCCCAGAGGACTTTCATACCTTCTTTCTCAGACTCCTCTGCTTTCCTCCACCGCTTGCGGAGCTGCCTTCTGCTTGCCACTAGGTCATCAGTCTCTTTCTCTCTCCTCCCATTTGTCCTTGCTGCAAAACCTGTTGCTGCATTCTTCATGCAATAGATAGACTTTAACTATATTTTTGGACAAGATGGCTGTACCATCCCAAGTCGGATGTATGCCGTCCTCCCTAATGAGACCAGGCTTGCCCCAGAAAGTGTTACAATTGTCTATGAAATGTACTGAGTTATTGGGACACCACCTAGTCAGCCAGCAATCAAAAGATGACATGTGGCTAAACATGTCATCTTTTAATCATCTTTTAAAAATGAGGGTTTGGTAAATAGCAGAGTGGTTCTTGTTAAGGAGACATGATAAGAATCCTCTAGTTTGTGACAGATGCACACAGTGAGAGGAGATTTGTGATTTTTTGCCATCATGAAAATGGGGATTTATGATCAACAAATAATGAGTTTTACTTCCTGTGGATCTGTCAACACATCTGCCAATTTTTAAGATTCCTTCTGAAAATGAACCACTGCTATGATCTGTTAAGCCATGCCATGCCACAAGTATCTTTAAGCACCACTGTGTGAGAGAAGAGGATGCAGAAGACAGGGTTAGATGGAGACAATTGATTCGCTGTGGCAACCCCTGAAGGGAAAAGCTGAAAGGAAAAGAAGAAGATATTGGACAGACACCTAATAAATAACATGTATTGCATTATGGAGTTATATTTATACTCAACAAAAATATGAATGTGACACTTATCAACTTAAAGATCTATAATCCATTCCAGATACACAATATTACCATTTCTCTCAAACATTGTTCACAAATCTGTCTAAATGTGTGATAGTGAGCACTTCTACTTTGCTGAGATAACCCATCCCACCTCACAGGTGTGCCACATCAAGAGGCTGATCTGACATCAAGAGTAGTGCACAGGTGTAACTTATACTGCCCACAATAAAAGGCCACTCTGAAATGTGCAGTTTTGTCTCACAGCAAAATGCCACAGATGCCACAAGCATTGAGGGACCGTGCAATTGGCATGCTGACAGCAGGAATGTCAACCAGATCTGTTGCTCATGCATTGAATGTTCATTTGTCCACCATAAGCCATCTCCAAAGGTGTTTCAGAGAATATGGCACTACATCCAACCAACCTCACAACCGCAGACCACGTGAAACCACACCAGCCTAGGACCTCCACATCCAGCAGGTTCATTTCCAAGATCGTCTGAGACCAGCCACTCAGACAGCTGCTGAAACAATTGGTTTGCATAACCAAACAATTTCTGCACAAACTGTCAGAAAACGTCTCAGGGAAGCTCAACTGCATGCTTGTCGTCCTCATTGGGGTTTTAACCTGACTCCAGATCATCGCCGTAACAGACTTGAGTGGGCAAATCCTCACATTCAATGGCGTCTGGCACGTTGTAAAGTTGTTCTCTTCACAGATTAATCTCGGTTTACATTGTTCAGGGCAGATGGCAGACAGCGTGTGTGGCGTCTTGTGGGTGAGCTCTTTGCTGATGTCAATGTTGTGGATCGAGTGGCCCATGGTGGTGGTGGGGTTATTGTCAAGTGTTTTGCTTTCTTTGCTAACCCCACACTTCAAGGGGTGTACCAACGCCGAACATCAAAAGGCTGGAATTCACTCAAAGACCAGGTCGTTGCTTCTTTTTCTTTTATTTTTCTTTACAACCTTTTTCTCCAATAGTCTTCAAAGTAGCAGTAGTAGGTGGGAAACCTTAAACATCACATGATTATCATAAAGAAAAACAGGTTCTAATAAATTAAAAAATTATCAGACCCATAATCAATAATTATAATAAGTACAAATTAATATTGATCAATTATCAAACCCTTTCACGTTAACCATTAACCAAGTGCATGAAAAGAGATTTATTTATTTTTCCTTTAAGTTAAAACAGATGTAAGTAATTTCAATGTAAATTCATCAAAATAGATAAAATACATTTTTGTTTTTTCTTTTAACCCATGAAACCAATGAATTAAGCATTTCACTAAACCAACATATAAATTAATAACTAATCAACACACAATTTCCCACTAGGTTTAGACACACATTTAAATCCCGTATCCACTATAAAATTACTATTCTTTTTTCAGTAAGTCACATTTATAGCAGCCTTAAACACGGCGTCTGCATATAGAGAAAAAATATGACCTGTTTATCCCATGCCCTCACTAGCAGTCAACATTTACACACAGCACCGGGCGTTACAAATAACTTCACTCACACTTCAGATACCTCGCATCCACACATAAAACTAAAGTATTCTTACTGGCGGTCCGTTCAGCTCTTGGTTAGTACGTTTTTCGCGCTCTGTGGGGAAACTTAACTTTTCTGCTCCGTAGTGGCGTCTCTTCTCTCTGCTTGACTTGACACAGGTGAGCAATCAAGATGCTCACACCCCAGCTGATGAGCCGGGAGCGCCCATCGCTGCAATCACACACCCCCACACGCAAACTACTTCAAATGTGCAAACCAAATGGCCGAACTCTCCCGAATTACACACCAACCTCATCCAGGACCACCCAGATGAACACGGGTGCAGACGTGCTCTGCCGGGCACACTATAATGAAAACACAGTATTCACAGCTAAGATCTGGTTGATCGTGCACGCTGCAACACCGCCACGGTTACGCACACGCGCATCAGCTGACGAAACAGCTGTTTGTCGCTACAGTTATGGTATGGGCAGCCATCTGTTATGGACAAAGAACACAGGTGCATTTTATTGATGGCATTTTGAATGCACAGAGATACCGTGATGAGATCCTGAGGCCCATTGCTGTGCCATACATCCATGAACATCACCTCATGTTTCATCAAGATAATGCACGGCCCCATGTTGCAATGATCTGTAAACAATTCGTGGAAGCTGAAAATGTCCCAGTTCTTGCATGGCCGGCATTCTCACCGGACATGTCACCCATTGAGCATGTTTGGGATGTGCTTGACCGGCGTATACGACAGTGTGTACCAGTTCCCACTAACATCCAGCAACTTCGCACAGCCATTGAAGAGGAGTGGACCAACATTCCACAGGCAACAGTTGACAATCTGATAAACTCTATGCGAAGAAGATGTGTTGCACTGCATGAGGCAAATGGTGGTCACACCAGATACTCACTGGTTCTGAGTCCCCAGACCACCAATAAAGCAAAAAAAAAAAAAAATCCTGCACATTTCAGAGTGGCCTTTTATTATGGGAAGTATAAGGTACACCTGTGCACTACTCTTGATGTCAGATCAGCATCTTGATGTGGCACACCTGTGAGGTGGGATGGATTATCTCAGCAAAGCAGAAGTGCTCACTATCACACATTTAGACAGATTTGTGAACAATGTTTGAGAGAAATGGTAATACTGTGTATCTAGAATGAATTATAGATCTTTAAGTCCATCTCATGAAAAATGGGATTAAAAACAAGTGTTGCATTTATATTTTTGTTGACTGTAATTTCAATGCCTTTGCACTGAACAAAGGTACAAAGACACAAATGGTAGTAAAGCCTCTAACCAGAAGTGCAAACATTAAAATATAGGTCATCGGGTGGTGCTGGATTTCCGGCTGGCACCCCCCTCTCCACAGCCAGTGATCATCGGTGGAGGTGGTAGGAAACAATAAGTACCTGGAACTGCAGCTAGACAGCAGACTGGACTGGTCACTCAACTCGGATTGTGTGTACAAGAAGGGACAGAGCAGGATGTACTTCCTGAGGAGGCTGGTCTCCTTTCAACATCTGTCCTAAGCTCCTTCTTATGTTCAATCAGTCCGTAGTTTCCAGTGTGCTGTCATACGACATTGTGTGTTAACAGAGTCTTAACAGATTCATCCGTAGAGCGGGCTCAGTGGTCGGGCTGAGCCTGGACTCTGTGGAGATGCTTCTGGAGATCAGGACCATGTCTAAAGTCCCGGCCATCATGAACAACACCAGCCACCCCCTGCACACCACCTTCTCCCCGCAGAGAAGCACCTTCAGCGGCAGACTGCTGTCACACAGCACCTCCACAGAGAGGCTGAGGTCCTTCTTCGTGCCCCGTGCCATCAGGGGTACAATGACTCTCTCAGGAGAAGCGGGGGGAGGTGGCGAGGTCAGCACGCAGTTGAATGGATGGGAGGAGATGGGATATCAGTCTGTGCTGCAGTGTAGTGGGGCCAATGTGTTGTGATGTTGTGACATTAGATAGTGACATGCACCCTTCTTACATTATAAGAAGGGTGTGCCTTACCCACCATGTGGGCCTCCTGCTAATTTTCACTTGCACTTTTTATTTTTATTTGTTGTTTTATATAATTTAATTTTATACTGTTTATATTTTAGTTTTAGTTTAGCATATGACCTGTTAGTGCTGCATGTGTCTGTTAGTGTAGACCACAGTCCACACCGATAGACCACAGTTCGTCAGGCTAAAGGACGCCACGTCTGATACTGTGGTCAGGTGCATCCGTGCTCCACAGGGGACTGTCTTGTCTCCAATCCTCTTCTCCCTGTACACAGTGGACTTCTGCTACAACTCAGAAGTGTGTCACAGCCAGAAGTACGCAGATGACACAGCTATCGTGGGATGTATCAGTGACAATAAGGAGGAGGAGTACAGATGCCTGGTGAAGGACTTTGTTGATGGTGTCACAGCAACAGCCTGCAGCTCAACACCTCCAAAACTAAAGAGCTGGTCATTGACTTCAGGAGGGACAGACCAGTTCTGATAGGAACGGAGGAGGTGGAGATTGTGCAGACCAATAAATGTCTTGTGCTGTGGCTAGACAACAAGCTGGACTGGACCAGCAACACAAGGCAGCAACACCAGCGTCCTGTCGTTCACTGTGGTGGGTTGGGGAGGCAGTGTGGCCAAGGCAGATCTCTCAAGGGTGGAGAAGCTGATCAGGTGGGCCAGCTCGGTGGTCGGGATGAAGCTGGACCCTCTGGCAACGGTGGCAAAGAGAAGACAACATTTGACAAACTGCTGGACATCATGGACAATGCCAGCCACCCTCTGCACACTGTTACCAACAACCAGAGAAGCCTGAGAAGCCTGACCAGCCAGAGGTTGTGCCTTCCAACATGCAGGACAAACAGACTGAAGAACTCCTTCATCCCCCGAGCCATTAAACTGCTCAACTTCTCTCTGGGGGAGTTGAAGAAGAAGAAAGTCCACACGAGAGCTGAGGGATGACAGACAATACAGCAAAAACAATACAAACACCATAGACATTTCACTATACCCATACTTAACCAGGCTTGTTTATTTTTTATTTCTATGCCTATTTATGATTTTCTATTTATATATTCTTGATGGGTTATTTATTACTCTTTCTATTTGGTGTTGTACTACTTTCTATGTGCTGGTGCTTTCTGTGTGCTTTTTCTGTGTTTTGTGTACTTACTGTGCTGTGTGCGACGGAGAATTTAATTTCCCTGATGGAACCTCCTTAAGTGATGAATAAAGTTATACTCTCACTCTCTCTCTCTGGTGTTTTTTCTCCTGGTGTTTATCCAGCATTTATTATGTAATGCTTAAGCAGTGGATATGTTCAATTTCCTCCGGAATTAATAATGTATCTATCTATCTATCTATCTATCTATCTATCTATCTATCTATCTATCTATCTATCTATCTATCTATCTATCTATCTATCTATCTATCGAGGCAAAGTGTCACTTAATCAAAAACTTTTAATCAGTCCAAAGACAAATCCAGGCAGGGGTCAAAACCAGATGATCAGGACAAAGACGGTACAAAAGAGGCAGGCAAAAACGTAATCCAGCAGACAGGCCAAGGTCATTCACGGGGCATCAAAAGACAAAGGTCAAAATCCAGAAAATGACAGACAAGACAAGGCAAAACTCATGGTCGTACGGAAGCGGTCAAGGAGTAACAATAACAATTTGGGATACATGGTTCTCTGCTCAAACAAATACTGAACCACACTGTGTGGTGGAATGTTTTAAATACACTAAAATAATGCAACTGATTGACTAGTTGTTAACAATGGGGAAGAACTAAACACAGATTGGCTAAAGACTAAACGAAACAATCAGGGGAAACAAACCAGGTGCAGCGAATAATGAATGTGTTACTGACAAAAAACCAGAAAACTACGTGAACTAAAAACCAATACACAAAAGACAAAAACAGAACATGGCAGGTGAAGATCATCACAGTTCTTTCAAAGGAAATCTATTTAAACATTTTAATGTGATGTAAATAAAACAGTAAATCAGCATAATGCACGTTACAATAATAATAACACAGGAGTTACTAGTTGATAAAAAGAAAAATAAACAAGAAATTGAAAAAAAAACGAAGGTGGTCTAATATTTTATGTCACTGATTGTTCTCCTCCCATTGCTTCACATTCTGGTGGAATACAAAATGTGACATTTATCCTCTACTGAAGTATTAACACATTTTCATCCTTTTTTAACAGAGCATGGCTGGACAGTAGGGTCCCAACTGCACAGATTATCACAGTGAACTAGATGCTCAGTGACTACCAGCGGTTCATTGTGTAGAATTCATATGCAACTATGTTTTAATATCCTCCTCAAGTTTTCCCATCTATATGTTAAAGAAGTTTATGAAATTTACTTTCTAAAAAAAATACGGAAAACAGAAATGGTTTACTAGAACCTCCAATTAGGAGGGAAGATCTAGACATTGAAATACTGGAACACAAATTAGATGTGGGTAATGGTTGCACGTGAATCATGATAACTATTAGGATGTTAACTATTGTAACGATACAAAAACTCCTTTTCCGTGCAGTTGAGACCTTTCTGCTACTGTTCATCCATGCTCTGTTAAAAAAGGATGAGAATATGTTCATACTTCAGTGGAGGCTAAATGTCACTCAGTTTACAACCAGAATGTTAACCCTCAGGGATGGCTACACACATTACCTAATCGGTTCAGAAAAGGGCCGTTTCATAAAACTGTAAAAAAAAATAAAATAAAGGAATACAGAAATATTTTTTTCTTTCAATGGATCAGATATTTTCCAGTATTTTCAGACCTATCCATAGATATAAAGATTATTACATATTTATTTTTATTATTATAAATGTTTGTATAGAATTTCCCATTAGAACCCTGTTTTTCTTCCAATGGGAAAACACAAAATATGGAATATTTCCAAGTTAGTGCTCAGTTTAATGCTTCTGATAAAGATACCAAAACTATTTGATGAAGGTTTTTGCAGGTGTGTAAACACAGACAGTGGGTCTGTGTCTGGGTTGTGGGGTAATTTTAGGGTCATTGTCTTGCTGCAGACAATGAAGATCATGTTTCATTATAACATGTCAGCATTTTAACATATAGCATTACTGTATATAGTTTATATACTGTATATATAATCACCACTGCTGTTCTGCATAGGCCTGAACCCCCTCAGTCACATCATCACAAAGAGTGGCTACGGATACCAATTCCGAAGCGGGACAACAATCAGCCATCTCCTCTACATGGATGACATCAAGCTGTATGCCAGGAATGCGCGAGAAATTGACTCACTGATCCACACCACCAGGATCTACAGCAACGACATAGGGATATCATTTGGATGAGACAAATTCGGCCGGATGGTATCAAGAAGAGGCAAGATGATCAGAACTGAAGGGGTCAACCTACCAGGGGGCAGGATAGGAGACATACAGGACAGCTACAAATACCTTGGAATCCCACAGGCTAATTTGCAATCATGAGGAGGCCGCAAGGAAGTCATCCACAGCCAAAAACTTCCAGAAAGTAAGGCAAGTCCTGAGAAGTCAGCTGAATGGCGAGAACAAGGTCCGAGCCATCAACATGTATGCATTGCCAGTCATCAGATAACCTGCTGGGATCATCTTCTTCTTTTCCTTTCAGCTTTTCCTTTCAGGGGCCACCATAGCGAATCAATTACCTTCATCTAACCCTGTCTTCTGCATCCTCTTCTCTCACACCAACTACCTTCATGTCCTCTTTCACTACGTCCATAAACCTCCTTTCTGGTCTTCCTCTAGGTCTCCTGCCTAAAACTCAGCATCCTTCTATCAATATATTCACTATCTCTCCTCTGGAAATGTCCAAATCATCTAAGTCTGGCCTCTCTGACTTTATCTCCAAACCTTCTAACATGTGCTGTTCCTCTGATGTACTCATTCCTGATCCTATCCTTCCTGGTCACTCCTAAAGAGAACCTCAGTATCTTCATCTCTGCTACCTCCAGCTCTGCCTCCTGTCTTTTCCTCAGTGACATTGTCTCTAGACCAAACAACATCGCTGGTCTCACCACAGTTTTGTACACCTTTCCTTTCATTTTAGCTGAAACTCTTCTATCACAGATCACACCTGACACTTTCCTCCACTCGTTCCATCCTGCCTGTACACGCTCCTTCACCTCTTTTCCACACTCTCCATTCCTCTGGACTGTTGAAATTTAGTACTTAAAAATCCTCTCCCTTCTTGATCTCTTCTCCCTGTAAGCTCACTCTTCCACTTGGGTACTTCTCATTCACACACATGTACTCTGTCTTACTGTGGATAACCTTCATTCCTCTCCTTTCCAGGACAAACATCCACCTCTCTAGCTTCTCCTCCACCTGTTCCCTGCTCTCACTGCAGATCACAAGGTCATCTGCAAACATCATAGTCCATGGAGATTCCTGTCTAACCGTGTCTGTCAGCCTGTCCATCACCATAGCAATCAAAAAGGGGCTCAGAGCTGATCCCTGATGCAGTCCCACCTCCACCTTGAACTCCTCTGTCACACCTACAGCACACCTGTCTTACAGTCCTCATACATGTCCTGCACCGCTCTAACATACTTCTCTGCCACTCCAGACTTCCTCATACAATACCATAGTTCCTCTCTGGGCACCCTGTCATAAGCTTTCTCCAGAGCTACAAAAACACAATGCAGCTCCATTTGGCCTTCTCTGTACTTCTCTATCAACATTGTAAAAGCAAATACTACATCTGTAGTACTCTTTTTTGGCATGAAACCATACTGCTGCTCACAAATGCTCACTTCTGCCCTTAGTTTAGCTTCCATAACTCTTTCCCATAACTTCATTGTATGGCTCATCAGCTTTATTCCTCTGTAGCTGCCACAACCCTGCATGTCTCACTTGTTCTTAAAAATGGGCACCAGAACACTTCTCCTCAATTCCTCAGGCATCTTCTCACTATCTCAGATCCTGTTGAATGACCCAGTCAGAAACTCTACTGCCAACCTCTCCTAGACACTTCCAAACTTCCACAGGTATATCACCAGGACCGACTGCCTTTCCAGTCTTCATCGTCTTCAATGCCCTCCTCACTTCATGCTGACTAATCTTTGCTACTTCCTGGTCCACAACAATCACATCTTGTAGTCTTTGTTCTCTCTCATTTTCCACGTTCATCAACTAGTGATGTGACGCTGGGGATCGAAGCTCCAAAGCGTTTGCCAAACAGGAGAGGGGCGTTCCCGCGAAGCGCGTATCGGGGCTTGCTTCATCGATGGGAGGAGCTGTAAATGATGACATCCGAAGCATCGCTGGCAGCAAGGCTTCGGGCGTGTCTTCCGTATCGATGCTCCCATCACATGAACGCCCCACTACGCGGCCGATACCATGTGACTGATTCAGCTCACCACGCGCACCAACACCGATATAAAGCGATCACACTCCGTTCAGAATGTGGTTGTTTGGTGGAGGGTTGTGGTTAGCTGGTGTGGAGACAGTTAGGAATTTAGATAGCGTTAGATATATTCTGGAGCGAGGTATAGATAGTGTGGAGAGAGTGAGTTTAAGAGAGAATCAGGAAATGGAACCTGCCACAGTGGAGAAATTGTTGTTTCTAAATAAAAACCAATGATCTCACCAAGCATAATCACTGGCTATACCTCAATGTTACAGAAACACAATCATTGTCCGAACCCCAACCACCCTCCCCTCACTGTACATGTTTATTTAGACATGAGGAAAAAGAAAATAATTAGTTATACAAATAAGCAAACCCTGGTTTGGGAACACTGTGGACATCAAACAAATCTGAATTCGACCAAAAAATTCTGAACTTTTTTGTCTTAGAAGTCGATCAAAATTTGGAAGTTTAAAAAATAACTTTTTCTCGCCGCCAAGCGTGCGAAAACTCTAGAGAAAATGTGACGGTAATGTGCTTTTTCCTTAAGTGTACTGTATCCAATAATTTTGCACTTAATTTGTGTTCCATTGCCTATGGTACGAGTTACGGTACCGTAAACTTCGGTACCAAAGACGACGATAACTTGCATATTGGGCTAACCAGATTTCTTTCTCATGTTTGCTTCTTTCTTTTACATTTCTTTGATATGTTTCATTACTCTACAAATTGATATACAGTATAAATGACATAACATGTTGAAAAAAGCTAATTTTCTAGCGTCTTGGAATGGATTAAGACCATTTACATTATTTGTAATGGGAAAATTGTATTTGGATTCGAACAAATCGCTATTCAAACAGCCGTCTGGAACAAATTGTGGTCGCAAAACCGAGGTTTGCCTGTATATATTATGTACTGTGTATATATATATATATATATATATATATATATATATATATATATATATATATATATATATATATATATATATATATATATATATATATATATATATATAATATGTGTATGTGTGTGTGTGTGTGTGTATTACAATCACTAAACTATACATGTTTTGCATACTTATTTATTTTGCAGACAATTTTACTCACAGGCTTTCTGCAAAATGACACACACTTCAAACTCATGCCACCTGATATTTTACCATCCAGTAGATGTCGTACTAGAGCAAATGAAGCCTCATGAAGCTCCAACTACCATGAACCAATTGGGATGAAAGGCTTCAATGCTTCATGGGCTTCATCTACGCATCACTATCATCAACTCTTCAAAGTACTCTTTCCATCTTCCCATCATACTACTGGCACCTGTTAATAGACTTCCATCCCCATCCTTAATCACCCTAACCTGCACCACGTCCTTCCCATTTCTGTCTCTCTGTCTTGCCAACCTGTATGGCTCAGTCTCTCCCTTCTCACTCTCCAACCTAGCATACAAGTCATCATAAGCCCCTTGTTTGGCCTTTGCTACCTCTAGCTTCACCTTACGCTGCATCTCCTTATACTCCTGTCTTCTCTCCTCCATCCTCTCAGTGTCCCTCTTCTTCTTAGCTAACTTCTTTCTCTGTATACACTCCTGTACCTCTTCTGGAAGAAACTATTCACCATAGCCATTTCCATCCTTTTTGCAAAGGCAACCACCATCTGTCCTTGAGCATTCCTGTCCTCGATACTAAACCTGCCCATCATCTCCTCATCACCAACATGTCCATTGAAGTCTCCACTAATGACAACTCTCACTTCTACGTATGCTCTGCATACCTACACATCCAACCAGAATTTCTCCTTCCTCTCCAGCTCATATCCTTACTGTGGAGCATACCCACTAACAACATTGAACATTACACCTTACATTTCTATCATCAGACTCATCGCTATCTAACACTTTTTTACCTCCAGGACATTCCTAACAAACTCATCCTTCAAGATAAATCCTTTTCCATTTCTCTCCCTATCTACACCATGATAGAACAACTTGAAACCTGCTCCTAAACTTCAGGCCTTGCTACCTTTCCACCTGGTCTCCTGGACACACATTATGTCTACCTTCCTTCTCTGCATCATGTCAACCAACTCTCTACCTTTTCCTGTCATAGTTCCAACATTCAACCTCCCTACTCTCACTCCTATACTCTTGGCGTTCCTCTTCTCTCTCTTCCTACGATCGCACTTTCCTCCTCTCTTTCTTCGACGAACAGTAGTCCAATTTCCAGCGGCACCCTGTAGGTCAACAGCGCCTCGGCCGATCCGGTATGGAAGTAATAGGTTTGATTTGCATGTTTGATTTGGCAAAAGTTTTACGCCGGATGGCCTTCCTGATGCAACCCTCTGTATTTATCAGGCCTTGGGACCGGCACAATGAGACACTGGCTTGTGTCCTCTTGTGGCTACATTACAATAGTAAATTCTCATAAAGACTGACAATTTAGTTTCCAGAGAGGACTGGTCATGGTCACATGCATGCATTAAAATATATAAAATATTTTGCTGCAAGACTAAAATAAGCATTGATCTCATAAAAGGCTGACCCCCTTTTATGGGGTTAAACTATGAGAATACATACAGACAAGACAAAAAAAAAAGTCATAAAGTAGAATTCATGTTTTTTTTCTTTGCTTCTTTTTTGTTATGGTATGCATTCTTTTCACTATAGTACCATTTTGTTATACAGTAGGTTACTCTAGACTGAATCTGGTTGTTTGCTTGGAGCATTTAACACCGTTACCTCTCACCATTGTGCACTTTTTAAAATCTATTTATAAATTTTGTGTGGGAACTAAGATTTTCTGCAATAGTAATATATAACCTCCTACTACTCCTTTTTTGCACACATCCACATCATCACCATATGATCGGAAAAAATGGAGCAAAAAAGATGCAGCATAATTCAGGGGAGAAATTGCAATATTGGGGGATGAATCTGTTGACAATTACAGAATAAGAAAGTCACATTTCACTACCAAAATGAATATAAATAACAACTTCCGCTTATTCACAGCATATGAATGAAATAAAGGGAAGCACTGGACAAAAGGAATGTTGCTCTCTGTACACTACTATGGAAAGACATGGTCATTACTAAACATTACTGTAGGAATGAAAATGCCGTTATTAGGAACAAAATGCAATTATGATTCATTCATACTGAATCTCAGGTCTCAGGTAAAGGGCCAGACAAAGAATGGTTCAGAAGATCCCATGAAAAACGGAAAAGGGAAAAATGTGACCCTGCCCGGCGGAAGCCCGGGGCCCACGTCTGGAGCCAGGCCTGGACGGAGGGCCCGTCAGCGAGCGCCTGGTGGCCGGGTCTGCCATGGGGCCCGGCCGGGCTAAGCCCAAAAAGGCAACGTGGATTCTTCCCACCCCTGTGGACCCACCACCCGCAGGGCAGACCGATGGGGTCGGGTGCGCTGCCATATGGGTGGCAGTGACGACAGGGGGTCACAACGGACCAGACCCGGGCGGCAGAAGTTGGCTTTGGGGACGTGGAATGTCACCTCACTGGCGGGGAAGGAGCCGGAGCTTGTGTTGGAGGTGGAGCATTACCAGTTGGATCTGGTGGGGCTTACCTCCACGCATAGCCTTGGTTCTGGATCCAAACTGCTGGATAGGGGTTGGACCTTGTTTTACTCCGGAGTTGCGTCCGGCGTGAGGCGCAGGGCGGGTGTGGGGATACTCACAAGCCCCCGGCTGAGCGCAGCTGTATTGGAGTTTACCCCGGTGGATGAGAGGGTCGCTTCCCTATGCCTTAAGGCTGTGGGGGGGGAAACTCTGACTGTTATTTGTACATATGCACCAAATATCAGTTCAGAGTATTCGGCCTTCTTGGAGTCCCTAAATGGGGTCCTTGAAGGGATCCCTGCAGGGGACTCCATTCTTCTCCTGGGGGACTTCAATGCACACGTCGGCAATGATGGAGACACTTGGAGGGGCATGATTGGGAGGAATGGCCTCCCTGATCTGAACCCGAACGGTGTTTTTTTTTTGGTCTTCTGTGCTAGTCACAGATTGTTCATAACTAACACCATGTTTGAACACAAGGATGCTCATAAGTGTACCTGGTACCAGAGCACCCTGGGTCGGAGGTCAATGATTGATCTTGTGATCGTATCATCTGATCTTCGACCATATGTTTTGGACACTCAGGTGAAGAGAGGGGCAGAGCTGTCAACTGATCACCACCTGGTGGAGGCCTTCAGGGGCATGTTGTCCCTGGGGACTCCTGAAGCAGTTGCAGGGTACCAACGGGCCAAAAGGACTGCAGCCTCGGCTGTGATGGAGGCAAAACAGAGGGTGTGGGAGGAGTTCGGAGAGGCCATGGAGAAGTCCTATCAGACGGCACCAAAGTTGTTCTGGAGGACTGTCCGACACCTCAGGAGGGGGAAACGGGGAACCAAGCTGTATACAGCAAAGATGGGACACTGTTGCCTTCAACTGAGGAGGTTGTCGGTCGGTGGAAGGAACACTTTGAAGAACTCCTGAATCCAACTACCCCAACTGACCCGTCCTCTGTTGCAGAGGCAGAGCTGGAGGATGATGGGGGATCAGAGTCAATCTCTCGGGGCGAAGTCACCGAGGTAGTTAAAGAACTGATGAGATTCGCCCGGAAATGCTGAAGGCTCTGGGTGTTGAGGGGCTGTCGTGGATGACACGCCTCTTTAACATTGCGTGGAAGTCTGGGACAGTGCCGAAAGAGTGACAGACTGGGGTGGTGGTACCTCTTTTTAAAAAGGGAGACCAGAGGGTGTGTGCCAACTACAGGGGCATCACACTCCTCAGCCTCCCTTGGAAAGTTTACTCCAAGGTGCTGGAAAGGAGGGTCCGGCCGATTGTCAAGCCTCAGATTGAGGAGGAACAATGTGGGTTCCATCCTGGTCGTAGAACAACAGACCAGCTTTTTACTCTCACAGGGATCCTAGAGGGGGCTTGGGAGTATGCCCATCCAGTCTACATGTGTTTTGTAGACTTGGAGAAGGCGTATGATCGAGTCCCCAGGGATATACTGTGGGAAGTACTGCGGGAGTATGGGGTGAGGGGGCCTCTCCTCAGGGCCATGGAGATAGTCCATGGAGATTCGTGTCTAACCTTGTCTGTTAGCCTGTCCATCACCATACAAAACAAGAAGGTGCTCAGAGCTGATCCCTGATGCAGTCCCACCTCCGCCTTGAACTCCTCTGTCATACCTGCAGCACACCTCACCACTGTCTTCCAGTCCTAATACATGTCCTGCACTGCTATAACATACTTTTCTGCCACTCAAGACTTCCTTATACAATACCACAGTTCCTCTCTGAGCACCCTGTCATAAGCTTTCTCCAGATCTACAAAAACACAATGCACCTCTGTTTGGCCTTCTCTGTACTTCTCTATCAACATCCTCAAAGCAAATATTGCATCTGTAGTACCTTTTTTTGGCATGAAACCATACTGCTGCTCACAAATGTTCACTTCTGCCCTTAGTCTAGCTTCCACTACTCTTTCCCATAACTTCATTGTATGGCACATCAGCTTTATTCCTCTGTAGTTGCCACAACTCTGCACATCTCCCTTGTTCTTAAAAATGGGCACCAGCACACTTCTCCTCCTCAGGCATCTTCTCATTATCTAAGATTCTGTTGAATGACCCAGTCAGAAACTCTACTGCCACCTCTCCTAGACACTTCCAAACCTGTACAGGTATATCATCAGGAACGACTGCCTTTCCACTCTTCATCCTCTTCAGTGCCCTCCTCACTTCATCCTGACTAATCTTAGCTACATCCTGGTCCACAACAGTCACATCTTCTAGTCTTTGTTCTCTCTCATTTTCCACGTTCATCAACTCTTCAAAATACTATTTTCATCTTCCCATCACACTACTGGCACCTGTCAATAGACTTCCATCCCTATCCTTAATCATCCTAACCTGCTGCACGTCCTTCCCATCTCTCTCTCTGTCCTGCCAACCTGTATGGATCAGTCTCTCCCTTCTCACTGTCCAACCTAGCATGCAAGTCATCATAAACCCCTTGTTTGGCCTTTGCTACCTCTAACTTTACCTTACACTGCATCTCCTTTTACTCCTGTCTACTCTTCTCGGTCGAGTGTCCCACTTCTTCTTAGCTAACTTCTTTTTCTTTATACACTCCTGTACCTCCTCATTCCACCACCAAGTCTCCTTACTTACTACTTTCCTTCCAGATGTAAGGGGGCTTGCAACCGGAAGTAGAGCTGAGAGCGCATGTCGTCAGAGTTTTCCGATCAGCTAACTCAGGCTGCACCTTTATTAAATGATATTTTGGTGTCGCCAGAATCAATCGGAATTCTGGCAAATGCAACAATGCAAAACCGGGCAGTCACCAGTTGCCGCAGGTGGCAATACCGTGGAGAAGGTAAGATGGATATTTACTCTGTATTTTACTATTATAACTACCGGTGCATATGTCGCTGCTCTACTCCACCTGACAGGACAATACATGTCAGTGATTGCTATAGGCTAGAGTTGTTGTCCAACATTTTGTTGTAATTTCTCAGGGAGAGCAAGAAATTTGTTCTGTTTTGTTTGATCTGTTGTCATGGTCTCTGAATTGTATTTAACCTGTGGCAGCTTGACTTGTAGTGTGGTGTTTGTTTCCTCTTATTTCAAAGCCCTTGCAGAGCTGTATGACTATTTTCACAAAGATGTAATACTTCTTCCCAACCCATCATTGGGAATTGTTTGCAAGCCAGGGAAAAAAGTATGGCTACACAAACACGGATTCATCCTCAGCGTCTGTGAGTTCCAGAAGGTCTGGTACCACCAGACTAATGCAACGTATCGGGGAAGTATTTGGTGAGCGTATTCCTGACGATGTCATGTAAAGTTTATTTGCCCTGTCTTTTTCACCTTTGTGTCTTATGAAACACACACACACACACACACACACACACACACACACACACACACACATGGTATAATGCAACTGATCACACACTGGTACACTCTTAGAAGCAACAAGTCATGGGATGTGTGCGACACTCACATTCTAGATCTTTTTTTCTTTCGACTTCCCCCTTCAGGGGTTGCCACAGCCAATCAGTTTCCTCCATCTAATCCTGTTTTCTGCATCCTCTACTCTCACCACAACTACCTTTGTGTCCTCTTTCATCCATAAACCTCCTCTTTGGCAGTTCAAAACTCAGCATCCTTCTACCAATATATTAACTATCTCTCCTCATGACGCCATCTAAATGATCATCCAAAGGTATCCACCCAGTTCAAACCAGCTCTGGCTCGCCAACGCTGTATCCTAAAGATATGTGACCTCATGCTTCCAAGAACATAGGCCTCTCCTATTTGGAGTACAGTATTCTGTAGTACAACTGTCACAAGACTGTCCAGTTCTTAATTTGACATAACTGCAAATCTAAATGGCTGCATTCTATGTAGTTGTCTGTGTCTGTGTAAGGTTCTTCTGCTGATCCCACAGCAAGTTGGTATTCTTTGCCGTGTCATGCAAATTGACACGCAGTGAGAAATTTGTTCCCTGGTTATGGTGTATATGGGATGACTGCGGTGACCGTTTGCACTTGTTGGGGGTGACAAAATATTGTCATTAGCAGACCTCTGTCTGGCTTCGTGTCCTTGAAGTAGATTGCAGAAAAACCTGTGCAGGGATCCAAACAGGTGACAGACATCCCTATTTGAAGGGTATGATCTGGAAACTGCTGCATGAAGACCAGATAGAGTTCTTGTGTGGTCATCTAGCTCTCTATAACGTCTCTCCCGGTCAAAATTACTGGGGTAATTTCCCAGAAGCGATTCAATACATCGCAAAGCACTTGTCAAAAAAACTTACCACATCCTCTTCATTGCCTTGCAGATTATAATAACAAGTTTGAACCAATAAACTAAAAAAAAAAAGAAGAAATTGTGATTAATTGTCATGCTTCAGTTTACTCCAGCGAATCCAGACAACTGGATTAAACTGTACACTAGTAACTGGAGACTACAAAAAAGAAGGGAACAAATAAAATGTTTTATTGCAGGCAAACAACATGTTTTATAATTTGTAGTAGAGTGATATTGATGTAGGATTACAGGAACTGTCCTTTGGGGTGGCAGCACAGGTTGGGGAGTATTGAGGGTGGAGCTTTAACCTTTGACCTGTGTGTGTGTGTATATATATATATACACACACACACACACACACACATGTCTTCCAGGTGTTACTTAATGATGTGTGTGTATGCAGTAAAGATTGAAGCTAAAAGTGTACCTCCCGACTCTGTCCCCTTCCTTATAATATCCCAAAGATATTACACAATTATTCCAATTAAAGTGTGACATCTAGAATGTGAGCGTGTCACACACATCCCATGACTTCTTGCTTCTAAGAGTGTACCAGTATGTGACTGACTTTGCTTATTTTTTTTTTTCATTTTATATGATGGTATGCTATTAAATAGGGATGAGCGAGTACACCACTATCTGTATCTATATCTGTTCAACCATCTAAATGATCTGTATCCGTATCTGTAATCGGAATGGGTGGGGCTTAAACCGGAAGTGGGTGTCGTTTGACCAGAAATGGGTGGGGCTCAAATCGGTACATTATTTTCTGTCAGAAATCGATATGGATTGATCAGAAGTTGCTATACTGTTTATTTTAAAGCAGCCTCAAAATTGAGATTCAAATCAATGTTTTTGATCACAAAAGTAAGAGAACTATTTGAAGAAAAAGTTTTTTATGAACTCAGAACATGAAACTTCTTAAGTGTTTTTTTTTTTTATGTATAAATGAATATCTGCAGAACAGCCTCAGAATTGAGATTCGATGCTTTTGATCACAACAGTAAAGGAACTATATACAGAACAAGTTTTTATGAACTCAGAACATGAAGTGCATCAATGAATACAACAAATGCAATAGGAAATTATGAAGTACAAAGTACAGTATGCATGTGTCATGTGGTGACACAGAGAACTGCAGTGTCACTCATCAGTTGCAACGCTGCTTAACGGCAAGAACTGTCGAACTGTCGCTGTGAAAGACAAATGGAGCACCATGGCCAAGTTTAATCCACCCGCGAACTTTCCCTTTGATAAGCCGGCAGACTGGCCAGACTGGCAGCAGCGCTTCGAGAGATACCGCATCACCACAAAACTCGACAGAGATGAGGGGATAGTGCAGGTGGGCTGCCTTATCGACACTATGGGTGCTGAAGCCGGGAACATTTTCAAGTCATTTACTTTCACCGAAGACAAGGACCGGGAGGACTGTTCTGGCGAAGTTTGATGACTAATTTTTCCCGCAGAGGAACATGATACACGAGAGAGCGTGTTTTCATCAGCGTGATCAGAAAGTGGAGAGTTTTATCCGAGCCCTCTATGAACTGTGCGGCGAGAGAGGAGCACATCCGCGACCGGTTAGTGGTCGGGATGCAGGATAAAGAGCTCTCACGGAGAATACAGTTAATGCCAGATCTCACGTTGGCTCTCACAACTCAGACAGTGAGGCAGTCAGAGGAGGTCGCAGCACAAGTGAGTCTGCAAGGAGACACAGCAGCAGTACAGAAGGTGCGGCAGAAGAATAAAAACACAATCAGGACGGCACAACGCAAACAAGGCAAGTCAATAGTGAATAGAAAATGCAGTGAGAGGGGAAATACGTGTGGAAAATGTGGAAAATCACAGCACAAAGCAGACAAAAGATGTCCAGCTTCAAAAGCTATGTGTCACAGCTGCCACAAGTTAGGGCGCTTGGCCAGAGTATGTCATAGTGGCAGGTCAATTAATGAAGTCAACGAGACAAGGAAAGGACAGCAGACCTCCTACTTTATGGGCTCAGTGTTAAATGCTAGAGAAAAGACAGAAGCATGGACTGTGATGCTCCAAGTAGAATCAAACCCTGTTGAATTTAAAATATACACAGGAGCTGATGTTAATGTCATGAATGAAGACACTCTCTCACCCAAAGAAAATGTTACAGCTTTCTGACCTTCCCATGGACTGCCCAGGAGGAAAACTAAGGTGTCTAGGCTATTTTAAAGTGACCATTTGTTATAAAAGCAAGGACTATACATCTAAAAGGTACGTGGTGCATGGTCACAATGTTAATAATCTGCTCAGCCGTGCCCTGTCAGTTAAAATGAATCTTGTGAGAAGAATCAATGAGATTACAACCAACACAAAAGCACGACAGCTCTATGGACAGCATGGCAGGCTAAAGATGGAACCAGTTAAAATAGAGTTAAAAGAAGATGCGGTGCCACATGCTATACACACAGCACGCCGAGTACCCTTTCCCATGTTACAAAAGGTGAAAGAGGAATTGCTGAGAATGGAACAAAACGGTGTCATTGAACGTGTGACACAACCAACAGAGTGGTGTGCTCCCATGGTTCCAGTCCTGAAGAGGCACACAGGCAAAGCTCGGATATGTGTGGACCCAACAAAACTAAACAAATCAGTGAAAAGAGAAAGTTAAATCCTGCCAACCTCTGATGAAATAACTTCCAAACTGAGTGGTGCCACAGTGTTTTCATCTCTCGATACTGCCAGCGGATTCTGGCAGATCCCCTTGCATCAGGAAAGCTGCAAGTTAACGACATTCATAACACCGTTTGGCAGATACTGCTTTAAGAGGTTACCTTTCGGCATTACAAGTGCACCTGAAATCTTCCAACGCAAGATGTTAGAGACCCTAGACGGCCTGGAAGGCATACAGGTCTTTATGGACGACATCTTGGTGTACGGGGCCACCATGGAGGAACATAATGCTCCTTTGGACAAAGTCTTACGTCGCATCAAGTCAGCTGGTCTCAAGCTCAACGAAGAAAGATGTTCCTTGAGACAGAGCCAACTAAGGTTCCAAGGTCACCCGATCGATCACCCTGGGGTGAGGCCAGACCCCCAGAAAGTTGAAACGATCGGCCGACTGCCTCAACCACAGAATGTGCACAAACTTAAACGAGCGCTTGGCATGGCCAATTATCTAGGCAAATATGTCCCTGAATTAGCCACAGTTGGCCAGCCTCTATACAAACTGCTCAAAACGAAGAACGCCTGGACCTGGGGTCCTTCTCAGTGGTCAGCATTTGAGAACATTAAAAATATGCCAACTACAGCACCAGTTCTCGCCTTCTATGACGTTACAAAGCCAACAACTGTGTCTGCAGACGCAAGCAGCCATGGATTAGGAGCTGTACTTCTTCAGCTTAATGGAGAAGTGTGGAAGCCAGTTGCCTACTGCTCCCGTCGTCTGTCTGAGGTAGAAACACGCTACGCCCAGATCGAGAAGGAATGCCTAGCTGGCATGTGGGCCTGTGAAAAATTTGATAAATATCTGTGTGGCTTGGATCAGTTCAGACTAGAAATTGACCACAGACCATTAGTACCCCTGGTGAACAGCCGTAGCTTGGACAACGTTCCGCTGAGATGTCAGCGTCTACTCATGAGGCTCATGAAGTTCAAACCAGAAGCCATTTATGTGCCAGGTAAAACCCTTGTTGTTGCAGATACCCTGTCACGTAGCTCACAGACGCACACCATCGAGACAACAGATCTGCAGAGTGAGGTAGAGTGCTATGTGGCCACAGTGGAACAAGGCATCCCAGCTTCACCGAGCCAAATAGAAAGCATCAAAACAGCCACAGCATGTGACAGTGAACTTCAAACAATCATTAAGCTCATAAGAAATGGATGGCCTAAATACAAACACAACGTACCTTTGAACGTCAGAGCGTATATGAAAGTGAAAAATGAGCTGTCAGAGATCGATGTCTAGTCACAAGTGGATGTATGATCATCATCCCAAGATCAGAAAGGGCTGAGATCCTTAAGAAGATCCACGCTGGTCATCAAGGACTCACAAAATGCAGAGATAGAGCACAATCATCTGTTTGGTGGCAAGGTCTCTCCACTGAGATTACAGAGACTGTGCCACAATGCAAGTCCTGCCAGGAGCAGAAGCACACTCAGCAGAAGGAGCCACTCATCTCCACACCTCTGCCAAACCGCCCCTGGAAGAGAATTGGACTTGACCTTTGTGAGTACAATAAACATAATTATCTGGTAGTATCAGACTACTACTCACGGTTCTTGGAGATACTATTCCTACCTTCAACCACTAGCTTTCAGGTCATTCAGAGACTGAAAGCAACGATGGCTCGTTTTGGAATCCCCGAGGAGGTGGTGAGCGACAATGGACCTCAGTTTTCCTGTGCAGAATTCAGGGAGTTTGCAAAAGAAATGGACTTCAGACACATCATGTCTAGTCCTCACCATCCTCAAAGAAACGGTCATGCAGAGAGAGCGATGCAGACAGCAAAGAGAATTCACAGACAGGAGGATCCGCTCGTTGCTCTGATGTGCTACAGATCTACACCTTGTGCAACTACCGGAGTCAGTCCAGCTGAACTCCAAATGGGGAGACAGATCCGCACAACACTCCCCACGCTGGAGAAAAATCTCCAAACAAAGTGGCCCGACAAACAGACTGTCAGGCAAAAGGATGCTGCAGAGAAGGCCAGCAAGCTTTCTACTACAACCGTTGCCACCGAGCCAGACCTCTCCCTACTCTACATCGCCAAGCTGGATCAGGAAAAGACCTGGGTGACACCTGCTGTTGTTTCAGAGAGGTGTGTCACGCCAAGGTCGTACCTTCTACAGACACCGCAGGGTGGGGTGCTGCACCGCAACCGCCGTCATCTGCGCAAAGATGATCTTCAACAGCCTGCAGATCCAGCCTTACCTCCGCCTGCCGAGGCTAACGAGATGACACCTCCGATTGGTTCTTCTGCTTTGGGGAAGACACCCTCTGTTGCACACCCTGAGGAATCACCACAGTCTGTCCGTACCACATCTGGGCATGTGTGCAAACCCGTTGAGAGACTCAACCTGTAGTCTCTGTTGCGCACAGCGCAATCTGAGGCCCTTGGGTCGGAGCGGCATGTATGAATAAAGGAAAGAAAAAAAAAGTAGAAGAAGACGTATGTTGTGCTGGTTGACTTTTGATGCATGGGGAGAGTGATAAAAAGGGGGGAGATGTCATGTGGTGACACAGAGAACTGCAGCGTCGCTCATCACTTGCGACACTGCTTTACGGCAAGACTGTAAGTGTGTGCGAGAGATGCCCACGTGCGTAACTGCACCTGCCCACACCTGTTGATGTTCTGTTCGACAGCCGATAATAAAGGCCTGTTCTGAAACGTATAGTTTCCACTCATCATTCTACAGCATGAACAAGAATTGTCATACTCAACACAACTTTCTATTTTTTTTTCTTTTTACTTCTAATGTTCTTGTCATTTTTTCACTCAAAGTTAGACAAAATTTATTTAGGTGTATGTGCGTGTTTGTGTGTGTGCATGTGTGTGTGACTGAGTGACTGTGAGAGGGTGACTGTATGAGAGAGAGTATGTGTGTGTGTATGTGTGCGCGCGCTATGTTACATTCAAAATATCTATACCAGTATATCAATAAGTAATTTGAACTGGAGAAAGTGTCAACCTCAGGCCCCGTCCATACAATGACGAATTTTTTTAAAACGCAACTTTTTTGTTGCGTTTACGACTTCCGTCCACATGACAACGCAGATATCCGGAACGAAAACGCAACTTTTCGAAAACGATGGCCGAGGTGGATTTTTTTTAAAACGCTGGGTCTGCGTTGTCGTGTGGATGGCGTATCCGCAACTTTTAAAAAACGCTGACGTCTTGCCTGCGACGAAAATCTCTGTGACGTCATAATTATGGGCCTGTGTGTTGTGACAACAAAATACGGAGGATTCCTATTGGATAAATTTTGACTCAATACTGCCACCACATGGTTTGGCATGCTTATAGCCATCTTCGAAAACGCACTGCTGCGTTTACGTGTGGACGGAGATTTTTTGAAAACAATGTTGTGTGGACGCGAATTGTTTTCAATGCGTTTTTAAGAAGTTGTGTTTTTGAAAAAATCCGTCATCATGTGGACGGGCCTAAGAACAAGCAGGTAAAAAAAACAAAAAACAAACAAACACTGGACTGAAGGCTGTGACCGATGCCACACGAGCAGTTTTCAGCTGTCTGGTTAAATGCATCGCGTACGTGCAGCAAAACAAAACAAGAAACGAGTTCACCAGTTAACCTTCAATAGACAGAAATAGAGGCAAGCTGAAGAAAACCTAAGAAACATGAGCTACAGCAATGCCACGCACAGAGAGATCAGTCAGCGTCTGCTTGTGTGCGTAGTGTAGAAACTGGACAGGTCTATAGGGAGGGGCGGGCGCTGTGTTTGACTGGCGTGAAGACAGTCAGATCTGAGGATTTTCCTTCAGCTATGCCAGCTTGGATAGGCTCCAGCTCCCCGTGATCTGCGCAAGCGGATGAATCAGTCAGGAAAATGAATGAATGATGAACGAGCACGAGTATTGACAAGTTTTACTCATATCGTACTCGTCAAAAATGCGTTATCCGTACCGGATACTCGTCTGAAACGAGTACTCGGCTCAACATTACTATTAAATGTACAAAAATACCTGTAGTTAGAATTGCAAAAAGCGGAGTATATATATCCATCTTACCTTCTTCTCCTAATGCCTGTTGTCCACGTGCTGAAACTCGGTGCTTGGTAACGTGACACCTTGATCCGCGACTGTTGTGGTAGCCAGAAGGAAACAGAGTCCTGAGACGAGTGTCCACGGTATTGCAACCTGCAGCAAATGGCAGCTGCCCGGTAATTGTTGTTGCATTCGCCAGCAATGCCAAAATATCATTTAATAAAGCTGCAGCCTCAGTTAGCTGACCGGTGAACTCCGACGACATGCGCGATATGCTCCACTGCCGTTTGCAAGCCCCATTTTGTTTACACTGAAATGCCTTGGGGTTACGAAAATGCCTTCCGGTTACTCTGAAATGCCTTCTGGTTCTACTGAAAAGACTTCACACACTACTGAAAAGTCCGCACACACGCTACTGAAATATCCGCACATACACTACTGAAATGTCTGCACATAGACTACTGAAATGTCCGCACGTACACTTCTGAAAAGTCCGCACACACACACTACTGAAATTGAAAAGTCCGCACACACACTACTGAAATGTCTGCACACACAACTGAAATGTTCAGTAGTGTGTATGAGAGCATTGCAGTTGTGTGTGAGAGCGTTTCAGTTCTGTTTGTGAGAGTATAACATTTCAGTAGTGTTTCTGAAAGCATTTATCCTGAATTATGTCCCTGACGGCCCCTCATAAAACAACATGTTGATCATAGCAAACAAATTCTACTGACAAGGGCAAGGTACCGTTTTCTCTATTTTAAGGTGATGCATCTGAGCATAAACAGTTTTTTTGTGCTATTTTTAAAGGTGTAGGTGCAGTACTGACTCAGCACACTTAATATGAATATTAAATGGGATGTGGTGAACAAAATGATTAAGAAAATTACAGTGTCAGTTGATCAAGTCTGAGCAGAATCTAACAATAGCGATCATTTCATTTCGACCTTTAAAAGGCAGAAAACGGTTTTCTAATTCAAATCATGAGGTAGGAAGAGAGTGCAGCCTGTCTTTTGTGATCTTCTGTGAGGAAAGTCGTTTTTTAATGAGGTAAAGACATAAAGCTGAATTTTTTTATTTTTTTTTAATTAAATGTACAAGCATTTTATCTCATCACACCATGCATGGAATGAGTGCCAATATAATTTTAAGTTCATTTTTGTTTTTTGAGAATTAATCTTTCAAAGATGAACAATGTCTTTCTATCAAAAAGATTGCATTACACATCTGCATACACACTACTGAGGTTGTTTCATTTTATATATTTGATATATATATATATATAGATATATTTGAACTATTCTTACTTTTGATGAATAGAAAACAAATTAATCTCAAAAGCCTAATGCAATAACCCAATTCATGTGGAATTGGAATTATGCAACCATAAATTGTACAATGAAAATTACATTTGTAGTAAATTCTGCAGTAGGAGCAAACCATTTCACAACTACGTTTCCTCTCAGTTTTCGTCTAGTGTTTGACGTCATCACAGAACCTCTGGTAGACATTTACCACAGGAATCTAATGACCCACATCTCACTTGTATTGTGGTGGAGTTCAGAGCAATGTCTTTAAAACCATTATTTGCAACTTTACAGCTTTCATCCTGATTTACACTGACACTTTTGACTTTGGAGCCTTCATTGCTTTGATGACTACGACCAGTAATTGAAAACATTTCTTGAATTTTTCCAACAATTGGACATTTGTAAAGGCAGAGAACGAGGAAAAAAACATAACGATAATTTGGATTGATGGTGGGGAACAAAATGGATGGCAAGATTGAATAAAATGCCATTCGTCATGAACTCAACACTATTTACAGCTTGAAAGCAGTGAAGTGCTGGAGTAATCAATGTAGACTGTGGTCATTTTCATCTCATGCTGATGACCTGAAAACATCGATTTGAGTTTTGTGGTGAAAAAATCGGACATACACTGGAGTGCAGAGGGTGACAACAATCAAGTCAAAGAAAGATTTTTAAGTGGTAAGTTGAGAGGAGCACCAACATGGAAAATAAGACATTATAACAAAAATAAACAACCACTGGCAGAACAACATAATACATCATTTCTTCTTCACATACATCACAAAAACAAAGGTTGTTTTTTTGTTTTGTTTTTTATTTTATTTTCGCTGACTGTTGGCTCGACTCGTAAGCCATAAGCTGTTCAATGTGACAACTTGCATTTGGGGTACACTAAATAGTCAGTGTTAACTGAGTTACACAGAGAGGGAGCTGACCTAAAAAAAAAATTGTATGAAAATAATTGGAAAAATAATCTGAGTTCATGAATGGTTAAAAAAACTAAACTGACATCAATATCAGTTTAGTAGTATGAAATCAACCAACCCACATAAACTATTTTTTTTCACATTAAATCATTCTCGGCATTCAGATTTGATTTATTTATCTTCCCTTGTTAGGGTATAAGCATATGAAAATAAATAACACGATGAATAAGTCTTGTTTCTAGGAAACACTTTTCAACAATGAAGTCTTGGAAATCAATTTAAGTCTGAACTGATCTTCTGGACTATTCTTTGTGATTGAGGCTCTATAACCTACCAAGTCCTCTTTCGCAGCAGCCATCTTTCTGCCTCTTGCCCAGAAAATGCCATGTTTACAGATGGAGGACGCTCCACAGTCAGAGCACGTTCCCTGAGTCATTACTGAGAGAAGAGAGATGAAGGAAGAGTTAGACAGATTTGAAGAAAGAGACAGAATAAGTAGCAAAGTGATTGAAAAGTAAGAGATTGAAATAATAGGGGGCAGTGGGGGGTAACGTGAGTCACAGAAAGATGTTTTGTTGCAATAAAGAAAGAAGGAAGTGTTTCCATCTGCATTCTCAGCCTGATACATGTGAGCTAGGAGAGAAAAATCCTTAAATTGCAAGCAATATTTAGTTTTCCTCTTCTTAGCAGCCAGCAAATAGAATCCATCAGTCCAAATTAATGAGCTCCTAGAAAGAAATTACCATCAGTCTCAATCTTTCTCTCCTTCTCTCCTCCTTTCATTTGTCAATATATTTCCATTAATCTTCTAAAACTTAAGTATGCCATAATTTATGCACTACCCACACTGGAGGTACATGCCAGTAGGGACAAATTGAATGTTAAGTGTCAAAATTTATGAATTTTCAGTAAGTCCAGAAAACAGCGGTCAAAGACATAAAATCATTTTAAACTGCATGCATAATGTCAGGTTTGCTGCTTAATAAACTCTAAATTGGACTCCCAGAGCATCTGTTTGGACAAGTGGTTTACTTTCTGCATCTCAGAAAAGTAAACCATGACAACACGTAAGGAAAATATCTTCAAATAAGAAACTAATACCCAGAGCCTGGATTGTCATGCTTACTGTAAAAAAAAATGTTTTCTTTATTTATTAGGAAATGCCTGTTTGGTTATATAAGCCAAAAACTTCATCCTCTCATTATCTTTTATATGGCTAAATTGTGAGTGTTTGCTATATATCCTGTTTAAATAACTCTAATATCTATCTAGCTATCTGCTGAGATATACAGTGATTGATAGACGTATAGATAGGTGGATAGATAGATGGATACTCATAAAGATAACATACTGTATGGGCATATAAAAATAAAGAGGTAGAATGAGAATAATAAAGATATAGACACAGATGTAGAAATATATTTAGATGGATAACAGAAAGATGAGATTATATTCAAAGAATCTGCAAAATTACAACTGTATTAACAAGCAAATTCTAATTCATGGCCACAGGTTTTATGTCCATGGTTAGTCAACTTAAATCAGTGAACAGAAGCTGAGGCCAAGGATCACATCCTCAACTTTTCAATCATGGGTATGAGGAAACAAATAACTACCAAGCCATAAATCTTGACTACTATAATTGTTTAGTAAAATTCCAATTACAAAATTCTAAAAGCTAATTTAACATAAAATAATAACTGTCTGGGCAGCACGGTGGCGCAGTGGTTAGCGCTGCCACCCCACAACACGGCGGACCCGGGTTTGAGTCCCGCTCTGTGCAGAGTTTGCATGCTCTCCCCATGTCTGCGTGGGTTCTCTCCGGGTTCTCCGGCTTCCTACACATCCAAAAGCATGCGCTTAAGGTTGATTGGCCATTCCAAATTGCCCGTAGGAATGAGTGTGTGTGTGCATGGTTGTATGTCTTTGTGTGTGGCTCTGCGGTGCACTGGCGTCGTGCCCGGAGTGTCCCCCGCCGAACGCCCTATGCCGCCGAGATAGGCTCCGGCTCCCCGTGACCCGCTGTGGCGGATATAGCGGTGGTAATCTGAAGATGACTGACTGACTGAATAATAACTGTCTGAGGGTTCTGAACTTTTCTTTTAATTTTTCATCTGGTATAGAAGATGAAGCAGTTGATGTAGAAAAAAATCTGTGAGCTAAACAGTTACAAATCAATCAATCAATCAACTTTAAAGTGCTTAATCACATCAGCAAAGGGCTTTACTAGACAAAGAACCCCAGCAGAACCCTCCAGACAGCAGCGGGGCAACACTCCCTCATTGATGAAGAAACTCCGGGCAGGACCTGTACTCTGGAGGGTGGCTATCCGGTGGAAAAGAAATACAATGGGGATAGAGATAGGGCAAGGAAAAGAGAGAGAGACAGAGAGAGCGGCATATAGACTAGATTGAATTGCTGTCTAAAGTTTATATCCAGCTACTTAAGTGAGGGCAGGCTTTTCAGGCTTTCAAATGTCTTGTCTTCTATACTTTCTCCCCACCTTGTTCCCCGGCAGTATCTTCCAAGTATGACAAAAGTCAATGTGTATGAGCAAGCAAAACAAAGAAAGAAAAATAATAAAAGCTCCTGAAGTAATTAATGTAATCCCTTTAACAGGAGAGACAGAGAAAAAAACAACCCCTCAGCAGTCTAGGCCTGTAGCAGCTCATCTAAAGGAATGTAATGTATGTTGTTCCTAATTACGCTTTATCAAAGAGAAATATTTTGGGTCTACTCTTAAATAAGCCAAGGGTGTTGGCCCATGCTTGTAAACTGAGTCTTCATCCAACTCACCAAAAATGTCCAAATGGGCAACAGAATATTAGTGAATTATGAAGCTGTGTGCAGCTATTACTCACCAGTGGAAGAGGTCTAGTCTGTACTGAGTAGTTGTGCACAATTTTTCCAACCCCTGGTACATCTGTAATTTAGAGTTCTTTAGATTGCTGCTCTTTATTCCACAGAGCTGACATCAAACTTCCCAGCTAGTGGGCTGCGCATCCCCTGAAACTTAGAGCAGCACACCACTTGTTCTACATGAGGTAACCCCAGCTGTAGAATCACTGGGCCTGTCTATTAGATGAAAGAGGCACCACCAATTTAAATCCATTGGCCTATTTTTCCATTGAGTCTCAAACATTTTTTTTTTGTTTGCTGGGAATCTGGAGATGAATTTTTTGTTCAGGATTCATTATTAGATGTTTGAAAAAGCAAATGTAAGTTATACAGTTTTATGTGAATGAATTTGGTGAAAAAGCTGTCTTTCCTTGTTTTCTGTTTTGAGGCTTTTACATCTGCCATTTGTATTATACTGTACACTTTGCCGATGGGTTTCAGTGTGTTTACCTCTAAATGCATAGCCTCTTCTTTATGTTGAATACCCCAGCATGCCAGCTGGATTTTTATAGCACTGTGCTGTTTATAAAATGTTGCCTATAATCATAATTTTACAAAACCCGCATGCTTGTAGAGACTAGGTCTCTCTTGATAAGGCTACAGCAGATTGTCAGCATTCTTGTTGCCTTTGCAAAGCTTTGCTGCTTTCCTTTCTTGATTTTTATCATGCTAGTGTAATGTTATACATGTGTTTAAGACAAGGGGGAGGAGCGAGGGGTGAGAATCAGGTTTCTAGGGCAATAGCGTTGTGGATTTATGACTGTAATCATTGAAATGAGTAATGAAACACGTACATGCTCTTACAAGAAGGGAGAGTAAGACAATGTAGGACATAAACAAAAGGGGATGAAATGTGAAAGTTGATAAAGATATGGTTCATGAGATTATGCTGAAAACACAACATGTTGACAGCCATGCACTGAGTGTTACCGTAAGCACTAAAACAGCAGTCTCCAACCTTTTTTGTGCCACAAACCAGTTTCCTTTTAAGGCAATATTTTCACGTACCAGCCTTAATTTGCTCTTCTTCTACTTTCATCTTTTCCCTTCAGGGATCGCCACAGTGAATCAGTTGCCTCTACTTAACCCTGTCTTCTGTGTCCTCTTTTCTCACACCAACTACCCTCATGTCCTCTTTCACTACGTCCATAAACCTCCTTTCTGGTCTTCCTCTAGGTCTCCTGCCTAGCAGTTCAAAACTCTGCATCATTCTATCAATATATTCACTATTTCTTCTCTGGAAATGTCCAAATCATCTATGTCTGTTCTCTCTAACTTTATCTCCAAAACCTCTAATATGTGCTGTCCACCTGATGTACTCATTCCTGATCCTATCCATCCTGGTCACTCCCAAAGAGAACCTCAGCATCTTCATCTCTGCTACCTCCAGCTCTGTCTCCTGTCTTTTCCTCAGTGACACTGTCTCTAGACCAAACAACATTGCTGGTCTCACCACAGTTTTGTACACCTTTCCTTTCATTTTAGCTGAAACTCTTCTATCACACATCACACGCTCCTTCACCTCTCTTCCACACTCTCCATTGCTCTGGAGTGTTGATATTTAGTACTCAAAATCATCCACCTTCTTGATCTCTTCTCCCTGTAAGCTCACTCTTCCACTTAGGTCCTTCTCATTCACACACATGTACTCTGTCTTACTGCGGCTAACCTTTATTCGGCCCTTCTCCCTGCCACACACCAGCACTGCCATGCCGAAATTGTGACAGGTAGCCTCATTTGAATATAATTAAAGGTGAAAGGTGAAGAAACAACTGCAAAGTAAGCTTTGAATTTGAAGAGGCTTTTAAAAACTTGGTTTGAATGTTTTACCTGATTTGTATTGTCATGGCTGCATCAAAGCCATAAAAACAATAGAAGGTAATATTAGAGTGCAAACAAAGAAAACATGTTATTTATTGAAAGAAAATGTTCCTGTCAAATAACATGAAAGGTCTATGAGGTGGAACAATCGGTTAGTCAGTAGAGTAAGCATGAGTTGTGAGTGGAGTGTGGAGAATGCAATATTATAAGTAAAATGAAAACTGCAAATCAAGGTTTTTGGGAGGTTGGAGGAACTAAAAAATTGTGAAGATACGAGGTGTGTTTTCAATATCACTTTGAACACTGGGTCCAGTAGCTCACAAAAGCAAATGGCCTGGCCACATTCTCTGCCAAGCAAAAAACAAAGCCACAAAAAGTGAGCTCAGCACTCAATCGGAGCAGAGCTGTTCACATTTATAAAAGGTGTGATAATGGTGATGACTAATGTATGTTTGTTTTTCTGTCAAATGTCTCAAAATATTTACGGATATTTATGAGAGACAGTAAATCATATTCCATAAAATTTTGAGGATTGTCCAGGTTTGAAAAGCTTTCTGAGTGGCTTTTATACAGTAAATGTTTTTTTAATGAAATTAATGAAACAGACATTAAATTTATCCCAGTCTTTAAATATTTTTTTTCTCCTCCACCACAAAAATTCTTCCTCCAACCATGTAATTTGATTAAAATTTTACAAGTAGTGAATAAGTCAATCACCATAATGAATAAAATGGAGCTGAGCCATCACACTTAGTCTGGTTGTATTCTGTGAGTGTTATTTTCCCTGTTCTCTGTGCGTGTGCTTGTGAGTGGCCATGTGTGTGTGATAGGCGTGCTGAGGCCATGGCAAAGATTGCTCCAGTCAGTTAATTGATGTTATGTTGTGACAGAGTCCATGTCGAAATACTGTGTCATCCGCTGGAGACAGCTAATTAGATCACACAGTGGATTTGTCTCTTTTCCTTTTTTGTTTTGGTCTACCTCTCTCTTTCTCACTCTCTCTCTCTTTTATCACTGGCTGTTTTAAAGTAACACCAGTCATGAAACAGATAAGACAGCAACACTATTATGAATATAGTTGCATTTCTTTTTAATTAGAACTTTTGTAATTACAGGAGCCATCCCCTTTTGCAGTGACAATTTCAAAATTTAAATAAATTTCAACAAGCATGAAAGTGGAAATGAAGAAACACCCATGCCTGAATGAATAAATGAAATAGAATTGCTCGAGTTTTAATTATAAAAGGCATCACAATGTGTCGTCATTTGAAATGAATGCTATTGAGATATTCATGATAACAAGCCACTGTGCTTCATTAATGCATCTTTGAGCTCCCTCAACAGTTTGAAGACGAGACCAGAAAAAAAAACTTGTGATATATGTATGTGTGTGTGTGTGTGTGTGTGTGTGTGTGTGTGTGTGTGTGTGTGTGTGTGTGTGTGTGTGTGTGTGTGTGTGTGTGTGTGTGTATGTGGCAGATGTAAGTTGTTCCATGTTTCATTCCTTTCCTTCAATGAAAGAAGATCACATTGTGAGGAATACTGTACTTAAAGTTCAAGACCACTCTATAACAAGTCATGACGGATGAACATCTCAACAGTAAAGACATGTATATATGTCAGTGTTCTTGTGAAGGAAATGCTACATCAAGAAACGTGTCAAGTGCATGAGAGGTTTGACGAAGCTGCCTTGTACCAGGATGGCATGCATAATTCTTTAACATATCGATTGGAGGCATTTGGTTCCACAAGATGTTCAGCTTTTCTTTTTCTTTTTTTTTCTTCTTTTTTTTTTTTGCCTCTGGGCCATTTATACGACGAAGAATGTTCCCAAAATAACTGCATGGATTTTTGATTGGGGTGAAAAGCGTAGTCCAGAAAAGGAATCTTAGCGAATTTTGGACTTGAGAGGTCTCCAGAGTAAGCACTTATCAGATATGAGGGATTTTTGCATCCAGCCAAAGAAGGAAAGGAAGTGCAGTATGGGTGTGGTTTGTTTATATATTTATGTATTTATTTATCTATTAATGCAATGAACACATTTGGATGCTTCTTAATTGCTTTATATATTGACAAAAGTATTGTGGCACACTTGTTCATAATTGTTTTTACATTTTTCATTCAGATTTACCACAGGTTTATAAATATAAGCATCAAGCCATACCGTCTGTATTAACAGGCATTAGTTGTGAGAATGGATCATTCAGAAAAGCTCAGTGAGTTTAGTTCTGTCAGAAGATGCCATGTTTGCATTATCGGCATGGTCAACTGTAAGGAGGATTTGAAAAAGAGGATCAGATAAGAATAACAGCAACTCAGCCACAGAGTGACTGGCCGTGTGAAGTCAGAGAGCAAGGATGACTGCTGAGGTAGGTAGTGAATAGAAATAACTGACTCTCTGTCTAATCAATAACCGACGAGTTCCAAACTTTCTTTCAAACTTTCTCTGACAATAACATTGTGGTGCATTAATTAAATTAAGAATTATGCACCACAATGGGCTTCAACGGCCAAGTAGCTGCTTAGAAGTACTGTAGTGATGTCCAAAGGAAGCCTCATGGGGCTTTGAACCCTTTGGGACGGTTGTGTTGAAAAAGTGTTTTATTACTCGAAGCTTCTTTCATTGGGAACATGGCGTTCTCTTTGGCAGGGTGGCTGTACTACGGCCACACAACCGTTGATGACCCCAGAAAGCAGCGCTTTGAGGTTTCCTGTATTTTATACATTTTCTGATGAATAAAAATCTAATTCATGCATTCATTCATTCATCTTCTTCCGCTTCATCCTCTGTGGCGGGTCGTGGGGGGACTGGAGCCTATCCCAGCTGACTGAAGGTGTGAGGCGGGGGAAACTCCAGGCACAACACCAGTGCACTGCGGAAAAAAACAAATATAATTTAATTTAATGTGTTAATCCTTGCATGGCCTATCGGATGCATATACTGAATTAAAGGAAATGGCTCCAATAGGCCGTGCAAGGATTTTATTGATCCTTGCAGGGTTCAATAAACCATTAAGGAATATAGATTACATGTTCATGCATGTCTATGTAATATAAATATATACATATGTGTTTGTGTGTGTGAGTTACATAGGAGGATGAGGGCCACTGGAAAAAAGCAAGGTCTATATTGTGTGATAAGTCGGAATTCTCAGACGTCTTCACAGCACCAGCACCAGCTTCATTCTCATGTCTGGCTCAGTAACGCCTACTCATTGATGACGTGTTGTTACTGAATGCCAGGTGGTGGGAACAAAGAAAAAGCTTCACAGGGAAATTAAAAATTTAATGTATGTGGTTTGTTCCTTCCTACTGTGTGAGCAACAGAGCTTGAACATAAATTACAGTGATACCTCTACTTACGAATGCCTCTACCTACGAAATTTTCTACTTACGAATTTTCTCAGCAGGAAAATATTGCCTCTACTTACATAATGTAAAAACACAGTATTGGCTGACACTCGAATCTCCCATAGGTTCCTGAACGCAACATTCTCATAGCTGCTCTGCCATTGGCTATTACCTATTAAGTGTCTTCCTGGCATCCCATTGGCTAAGAGGGATGCCACTCCACTTCTGTGTGGAGCTAGATGGTGTTTATGCCTGTCTTTGGCATTTGGCACTCGACCCGTGAGGTGTTCTGATAGTTTTGCGCAAATATAATAACTTTTTGAGTAGTTATTCGCTATGGACCCCAAGAAAGTGATGGAGAAAAGAGGACAAGAAAAGACAAAGAAAATAGAAAAGGGATGAGTTTGGTTGATCTCGCCAAAGAATATGGCTGAAATGCATCTACAATCGCCACGTTATTAAAACAAAAGGAAGTTTAAGGAGTTTAAGGCATTGTGTGGGTGATTGGAGAAGTTCAAAAGGAGGACTGGAATTCACTCTGTTGTTCTGCATCGTGAGGCAAGAGCGCATGAACCAATGTGGGTAAAAAACAACGAGGACAGCAGTTATAAGGTAAATGACCGTCATTATTATTCTTTATTCTTTGTTTTTTACGTTATGTACAACTCTCATTTATTGTGTAATAATCTAATCGTAACATGTATTTGTTACATGTTTTGATGCATTTTTATGCTTTATAAAACATTTTTGTCTGAATTTTTGTGGGCTTGGAAGGGATTAGGGCATTTGCATGGAAAACGCGTCTCTACTTACGTAATTTTCTACTTACGTAATTTCTTCCAGAACCAATTCATTTTGTAAGTAGAGGTACTGCTGTACTTAGAAATTAAAATCTACTTTGTTCGGCAGTTCTAAATGTTCCCAGACTTGAAGTCCCTTTCTGGTTGGTTCCATGCAAGCAAATGAAAAACAAACTGTCAGCGATCCGAAAGCTAATCTAATCGATCCAGAAGGTATTGACACAATAGGCAGCGCTCTATGCTGTTTCATTCATTATAACATATCTGGGAACGGCCTGTGTTTCAAATCCCCACCCACTGATCAGAACCACTAACCTGGCTCACCTGGTGAATTAAACACTGGAGTGGTTCAAAAGTCACCAGTCATGTGGTTTTTCCATGTTTGAAGCAGGCTTCAAAGCATTGGGTCACAAAATAAACCCTACCGAGTCTGAGGCGTGTATCAGAGTGCCATGTCAAAGAGGACATCACTACATACAAGCCACACATCACCAAGCACAATGCTAATTGTTAGAGTGGTGCCAAGCAGATCACCACTTGGACTCTGCCGTTTTGTTGGTTCAGTTTTGTGAAGGTTCTGCTCCAGCATGACCGCACGCCAGTGCACAAAGCAAGATCCATAAACGCATAACATGGTAAGTCTTGTGTGGTCTGCAAAGCCCATGAGCCCGATCCTATAAAACACTTTGGGGTGAACTAGAGCAAATATTACAAGCCAGGACGTCAGGTCCATCAGTACCAAACAAATGGTACACTGGATGAATGGGCTAAACTTCCCTGGACACACCACAAAGTGTGTTGGAAACCTTTACCTGAGTGTGTTTTTAGAACTGCAAAGGGGGAGCAAAGGGCAAGGCATGAAAGTTCCTGTTCGTGTAAGGCTTCTGTCCCAATACTTTTGTCCATCTATCCAAAGGTGTTTAAATCAATCCACTGGACTTTAAGAAAGTTTCTTGAAGACGTTTAGCCTCTCATCCAAGAGAGGCAAAGAACTGAAGAAGCCTCTTGGATGACAGGCAAAGCGTCTTCAAGAAACTTTCTAAAAGTCCAGTGGATTGATTTAAACAGATTTGGATAACCACAACCTGGATAACTGAGAACATACACAGACATTTTGTCCATTTAGTTTTTCTTTAGAAACTTTGCATTCTAATATTGTAGAAAACATTACTCTCCATCATTCTTATATTGGATTCTGTTTTCCACAAAGCACGCTGACATTCCTATCACTAATTGAATCATGGAAAACTCCTTGTAATTTTCAAATCTCACCTCTAAAGTTCTGTTAAGTCCATGCCAAGCTATCTGAATTGGAAGCACTCAACAATCTGTCACTCCATTGATCCCATTTGAACTGTGCAAAGTGTAATTTTCCACACATGAATTGGTGATCCCCTTTAATATTTTATGGATCACTTCAGCATTCTTCACTTTGATTCTTGGCCATTGGGAAGGGGCTCAAAAAGAGAGCTAGGAGGAGTTGTTTAGGTTACTCCTGGGAATGAGACCTGGGAGGAGACATGTGTAGACATCAATATGCAGGGGAAGTGGAAAGGCAAGTGATTATTTAAAGTGTCTAATGGATTTTAAAGGGGATCATAATCAAAGGCTTATTCGCATTCATCAAACTAACGCCATTCTTTCACAAGCAAGTTGGAAAAGGGTTGTTCTTCACATTTTAATGCAAACGAAAGATTGAATTGCTCTTATGGTATTATTATTTCAGGTCTGTGCCCCCTTATGGTGTAAAGAGGGTTTGTTTAAGTAACTCAAATGGAAGGACAGGATGAGTGTCTTATGATCTTGGTTTAATTAATAAGCTTCAAAAGCATCTTAAAAGATAAGGCAGATGGCGTTTAAGAGGTCAGACCAATGTCATTTTGGAGAATCATTTTGTCAAGTACATTGAAAAAGCTGCAATTAAAAACTAATGAAGTAAATTTCAAACAAACATGTAGCAGCATGGAAGTATTCATACATCGACACGTCTGGCGGTGTCCCTGATGGCCATTCATTGAGGTGAGCTGACCCCGGTCGCATCACTTCTGGGTCTGAGGTTGGCTGCCTCAACAGGTATGGCTGATCACTGCTTCTCCATTCTGGCTGTTTGTAATATTATTTCATTCTGACGGCATTACAATTGTATAATGACTGCTCATGTGCATGCTGCTGATACTATATGTGCTACTGTGTCTGGCTGCAACTAACATTCTCTCTCATGTCTGGCTCAATAATGTTTGTTATGCTCTGACAAATGCTAGTATGGTCAAAGGTAAGCTCACTGGTGGCTGTTTGTAGCCCACTTGTGTCCTCCCCCGTGTGTGTGCATGTGTCTGCCGTGGCTAAAAGGTATGTACAGTATGTACTGTTTTGTCTCCACGCTGTTTTGATGCCACTGATTTAGTTTCCTTTTTCAGCTGGTGAAGGCCGGTGGTATTTGTGCTTGTGACTGGTAGTAGTGCCCTCCTGTTCTGTGTGCTGTGCTCCCTTGAGATATGGGTTACTTCACCATCTATCGTGTATGGGTGACTTATGTTTAAATAGATGATAACATATAAAATTTTAAATATTGTGCCTCCCCAGTCACTGGCATCCCTCCACCCAGTATCCTCAGGGCCTTCCTTACGCTCTCTGTACGTTTACTTATTGGTACAAATGGTTTTTGTACCCTTATTTTAAAAAGTGTTGTGAAAATAAAATAGCTGTTTATACTTGGAACCCCATCTGGTCATGAGTAGAACAAACCCGTGTGTCCTGATTGTTCAACGACAAAAATTGCCTGGTTGAAATTCCCAGGGTAGCATCGTCGTGCAACAAACTCTCCTGTATACACTCGCCATAGTTAAATGACACATCTTTCACAGAGGTCAGCGATTAAAATGTTTCTTATGCAAGCTACGATTAAGTGAGTTTTTAGATAGACCATATTGTAATGTTGAATTTAGCTTGTTCGAGGTTTTTTATTTTGTTTTTTTGTTTGGATTTTGTGGAATAATTGATATTTTGACTTTACATGGGATTTCACAGAATGGATAGTTTTATAGGACCAAATATGCTGCTCTTGAATAAAATCAAGACGATAATCTCATCCTTCAGCTTATACATAAAAAAACTAAAATGCTGATGGTGAGAAATATGGATTAAAAATCAGGTTTTTCACCATTTTTACAATCAGCTGGATACATTTTCCGAAGCTTTTAAAGCTTTTTATGTTTTGTAAAACAACTAAGCCTTTTCACACCAGCTTTCAGCTGCACGTCAACATATTTTTCCGATAGCCATGCTTTGGTTTTGAAAGAAAAGGCTTTTGCTGGAGTGACATCAAAGTTTAAAGTCCATGTATGATTGAATTTAGGCGTGTGTTTATCATTTTACACTGAGGCTTCTGAATTGAAAATATCACAATTGCTTTAGCTTCCTCCTACCCAAATGAGTGAAACTAGGGGGATGTGCTTTCATTCTCTCCCTGACAATGAGCCAAGATGCAGTTTGAGATGACAGATGAAGAGAGAAGATGCCTTCTGGTGAACAAAGGAACACCAGAAGAATGTGAAGGTTACTTTTATGTTCCCCTGGTTGGTTCCATGCTTATCGAGTTTAATTAGAATTACCAATCAAATTTGGCATGAAGCTCTAAGTTGTCTGTCTAGGTTGCTATGCTGTGGTGACATAGTGTCGGTGCAGTGTAGTATATCAGAGCATTCACTCGTTCCATTCATTATATTGTTCCAATCTGTCCTTTTCATAAAGGTTTCCACTTTGGGTGATCCTTTTACTCTATTCAAGCCTCTGCACTCTGTGGCCCCCTGAGCAGAATTAAGGGAATTGAGATGTCATCTATGATGGCAAATCCAATCAATTTCCGAGGGTCACTGGAGGACACAGGCGCATAGGGACATAAAATGAAATGAGATGCACATTCAGTAAGTAGTAATAAGATCCAATGCATTCAGGAGTCACAGAACCATGTTCTGGAGAATAGTTTACGTACACTGCCGTTTTATTAATGCAAGAAACACAACCAAGGTTGTTCTCTATTACAAAGCCACCCAGGATTTGAGGTTCCGAGAGTTCTCAAGGATGGTGTGTAATCATCAGACAAGAGACTGCAGCTTCTCTCTAGTTCAGATGAATAGCTAAGATTATTAATCATCAATTTACCTGCAGCTGTGGCAGAAGCATTATCCCTCCTCCTCAGAAAGATCTGAATAACAACTCTAGTGCGATTATCTATCAATGAGTGAATATCATTAGAGCCAGGCAGTCTGTTCTGTCTGCGTTAGAGAAAAGCGAGACAACAGATGTGTCCAAACAGTGACTGCACATCTGATGGTTAGTACTTACTGACTGATATACTGTACGTACAGTGTGACTGTGAAATATAATAAATTAAGTTAATACAAGAAACCAGGACAGACGGTCACACTGCATTTGCTGATGAATAGAATTGGTGGGCGAAGAGCTCAATGATTAGAATATGTGATCATTTGAACACTATGGACTGTATTCATCACAAAACTGCAACGCAACATGTACAATATATGCGGTGCTATGAAAAAGTTTGGGCACCCCTGATAATTTTCCAGATTTTACTTTATAAATGACTGGTTGTTCAGATTGACAATCCAATCATATAGCAGACAAACACTAATATTTGAGAAGTGAAATGTTTATAGGATTTACAGAAAGTGCAATAACTATTTAAACAAAAGTAGTCAAGTGCACAAATTTGGGCACCCTTGTTGCCAAGAAAAGGTATTTACGGTGGCAAGTTTTAAATTGTTTCTCTGAAGAGTGGCAACAGGGTAGCCACAAAACAACTATCAAATGACCTGGAAACAAAGATTGATCAACATCATGGTTTAGGGGAAGGATGCAAAAAGCTACCTCAAAGATTTCTGCTGTCAGTTTCCACTGTAAGGAACGTAGTGAGGAAATGGAAGACCACAGGCACAGTTGCAGTTAAGGCCTGAAGTGGCAAGCCAAGAAAAATGTCAGATGAGGAGAGGCAACGAATGGTGAGAACAGTCAAAGTCATCCCAGAAATCAGCTTCAAAGACCTACAACATCATCTTGCTGCAGATGGTGTCCCTGTACGTCGTTTAAATATCCAGCACACTTTGCACAAAGGGATGCTCTATAGAAGAGCAATGTGGAAGAAACTTTTTCTGCGCACATGCCACAAACAGAGTCATTTGAGGTGCAAGCCAGTTTCATTTTGAAATGAGGTGCTCTGGACGGATTGAAGTAAAATTGAGTTATTTGAACATAACAAAGGGTGGTAAGCATGGCAGATGAAGAAAACAGCATTCCAAAACCAACACCTGCTACCCACAGTAAAATAGGGGGTGGTTCCATCATGCAATGGGGCCTTATGTCCAGTGCAGGTACTGGCAATCTTGTTAAAGTGGGTCACACGGATTCCAGTCCATATCAGCAGATTCTGTAGCGCCTTCCAGAGGGTAGACTTTTAAATAGTCGGTGTCCAGGGTGTGTTGGGTCTGAGATGATCCTCCCTGCCTGACTCCTAACTCTTGAGGAGTACAGCTTTTGGAGGGAGGGCAGGGAGGTCCCAGTGATCTTCTCAGCAGACCTGATTGTCCTTTGCAGTCTTGTTCTGCCCCTTTGGGTGGCAGCACCGAACCAGACTGTGATGGAGGAACACAGAACCGATTCAATGACTGCCGTGTAGAACAGGACCAACAGCTCTTGTGGCAGACCATGCTTCCTCAGCTGCCTGTGAAAGTACATCCTCTGCTGGGCCTTTTTGAGGATGCAGCTGATGTGGAGAGTCCACTTCAGGTCCCGGGAAACAGTAGTCCCCAGGAACTTGAAGCTTTCCACCGAGTCCACAGGGCTGTCTGCGATGGTGAGGGGGAGCAGAGGGGAGGGTAACTTCCTAAAGTCCACTGTCATGTCCACAGTCTTGAGCGTGTTCAGATCCAGGTTGTTACGACTACACCAGTCCACCAGCTGTCTCACCTCCTGTCGGTATGCTGACTCATCCCCATCCTGGATGAGTCCAATGACAGTTGTGTCATCTGCAAACTTCAGGAGTTTGACGGCTGGGTGCGAAGATGTGCAGTCGTTGGTGTAGAGGGAGAAGAGCAGCAGAGAGAGGACGCAACCCTGGGGGGCACCGGTGCTGACTGTCCGAGTGTCTGAGGTGATCGCCCCCAGCCTCACCTGCTGTGTCCTGTCTGTCAGGAAGCTGGTGATCCACTGACACATGACAGAGGGGACTGTGAGCTGGTGAAGTTTGGAGGAGAGCAGCTCAGGGATGATGGTGTCGAACGCCCAGCTGAAGTCAATGAACAGGATCCGTGCATTTGTTCCTGGGTGGTCAAAGTCAAAGTCAGCTTTATTGTCAAATGTACCATATATGTATGACATATAGCACAGATGAAATTGCAGTCCTCTCTGACCCAGGGTAGACAGTACAACAGGCAGTACAACACAGACAGTACAACAGGCAGAACAACAGAGGTAGTACAACACGGGACAACACAGGCAGTACAACACAGGCAGGACACACAGGCAGGACAACATAGGCAGTACAACACAGGCAGGACAACACAGGCAGTACAACACAGGCAGTGCAACAAGCAGTACAACACATGCAGTACAACACAGGCAGGACAACACAGGCAGTGCAACAAGCAGTACAACACAGACAGTACATCAGACAGTACAGCACGAAGTATAAAACGAAACACAAGGGATAGTTAACATCTCTATACACTCTAATGTCATTGGGGAAGTGACATGTGCACAGTCCCTGAGTTGACGGGGGGAGGGAGAGATAGGTAGTCAGGTGCTGGGGGGAGGGCAGGGCAGTGTGAGGGTAGAGTTCAAGGCTATGGCATGGGGGCAGAGTAGGGAGGGAGTTGAGCTTCCTGACCACCTGGTAAAATAAACTCTCCTTGAGCCAGCTGGTTCTGGCCCGCAGACTCTGCAGTCTCCTACCTGATGGCAGTAGGCTGAAAAGGCTGTGAGAGGGGTGGGTGGGATCACCTGCAATGCTGATGGCTTTGCGGGTGAGGCGGGTGTTATAAATTTCTGTAAGGGAAGGGAGAGATACACCAGTGATCTTTTCAGCTGCTCTCAGGATGCGCTACAGGGTCTTGCGGCAGGCAACGGTGCAGGCGCCGTGCCACCCTGTGATGCAGCTGGTTAAGATGCTTTCGATGGTGCCTCTGTAGAAAGTCAGCATGATTGGGGGTGGGGCTCTTGCTCTCTTCAGTTTGCGGAGGAAGTAGAGGCGTTGTTGGGCTTTTTTGGCCAGCAATGCGGTGTTGCGGTCCCATGACAGGTCCTTGGAGATGTGCACACTCAGGAACTTGGTGCTGCTGACCCTTTCCACTGCAGCACCGTTGATGGTTAGTGGAGCATGCTGGGTGTGTGCTCTCCTGAAGTCCACAACAATCTCCTTCGTCTTCACCACATTCAGATGGAGATTGTTGTCCTTGCACCACATAACCAGGATGCCCACCTCATTCCTGTAGGCTGTCTCATCGTTGTTGTTGATGAGACCCACTACAGTCGTGTCGTCTGCAAACTGAGGGGAGTGGAGGTGCGAATGGTGGTGTGAAATGGGCTGCAGGTAGTGGAATGGGGGTGGTGGGTGTGAAGTCCTTTTCAAACCTACATTAGAATCTGTTGAGGTCGTCAGCTAAGTTCTTGTTGGCCTCAGCAGGGGGGGGACGGGCGTCTCTAGCCGGTGATGTCCTGCAGACCTCTCCACACTGACGAGGGGTTGTTGGCTGAAAAGTTTTCTTTCAGCTTGTCAGAGTAACTCCTCTTAGCTACTCTGATCTCCTTTGTCAGTGTGTTCCTGGTCTGCCAGTACAGAGCCCTGTCCCCAGATCTGTAGAACTCCTCCTTAGCCAAGCGCAGTTGTCTCAGCTTGACTGTGAACCATGGCTAGTTGTTGCTGTATGTGAAGGTCTTGGTTGGCACACACAGGTCCTCAGAGAAGCTAATGTAGGCTGTCACAGTGTCCGTGTAATCATCCAGGTTGTCCGTAGCAGCTTCAAAAACACTCCAATCGGTGCAGTCAAAACATTCCTGCAGTTCCTGCTTTGCCTCGTTGATCTATTTCTTTACCGTTTTCACCACAGGCCAAGATGTTCTCAGTCTCTGCATGTAGGCTGGGATAAGATGGACGAGGCAGTGATCAGTGTCCCAAAGCTGCACGGTGGACCGAGAGGTAAGCGTCCTTAGTTACCGTGTAGCAGTGATACAGCGTGTTGTTGTCCCTCATCGGACAGGTCACATGCTATCTGTATTTAGGGAGCTCGTTGTTTGGTTTCGCTCTGTTGAAGTCCCCCAGGATGATTAAAAATGAGTCCGGGTGTTTTCTTTCAATGTCCGTGATTTGTTCCGCTAATGTGTGTAGTGCGACATCCACATTAGCTTGCAGTGGAATATAAACACTGACGAACACAAAGAGGAGAACTCCCGCGGAGAATAAAAGGGCTTGCAGTTGATATAGAATGTCACAAGCACTGTGATATCCTTACACCAACCTTCGTTGATGTAGAAACATATTCCACCGCCCTTGGTTTTCCCCGACCGCTCCTTGACGCGGTCCACTCTGTGAAGTTGGAAGTCAGGCAGATGCAGAACACCGTCCTGCTCCTGCACCCTAGCCCGAGTCTGCTCCTGCTCCTGCAGCTGCACCCTTGTCGATACCCCGACCTACAGTACATGACATTACAAAAAGCAGTTATTAAAGTCATTACAAACAACATTAAAAATTATGCATAATGGGTTTTTTTCGGAGGAGGGGTGGTGCATGCAAGATATAGAGAATCACTCTCGACAATAAAACAGCAGAAACTGATGAGGGCTGCATGCATGCCTGTGTTTTTCTAATTGTGTTTCTCCAGTACTGTAGACATCCCTGAAGCCTTGTAGACCTCTATGGTTTTCAGTGTGGTTAATGCCAATCATAAATCACCTAACATTCTCACAATAACTCCTGAGTTTTGTTTGGTTTTGTTTTTTTCCACTGTCTAACAGTTGACTTTCATTCTTTCCTTTGGTCTTTCATTCTTTCTATCACAGACCTGCTGCCAGGGGCCGGGAGAGTTCAGTAAACCTTTACAGTGTACAGCTGTTTTCTTTGACTTGTGGCCAAAGCCAAATTTTGAACCTGTGTTAATGTGGAGTGCTCATTCTGTTTGCTTACATCTTTCAGAAAAAATGATGAAGAATCAGTGCCACATGGTTCCAGCAGAATAACAGCATTGCGTTCAGAGCTGGAGGTAGCAGAGATGAAGATGCTGAGGTTCTCTTTGGGAGTGACCAGGATGGATAAGATCAGGAATGAGTACATCAGAGGGACGGCACATGTTAGAGGTTTTGGAGATAAAGTCAGAGAAGCCAGACAGAGATGGTTTGGACATGTCCAGAGGAAATTTAGTGAATATATTGGTAGAAGGATGCTGAGTTTTGAACTGCCAGGCAGGAGGCCTAGAGGACAACCAAAGAGGAGGTTTATTGATGTAGTTGTAATGGAAATTTGTATTGTGTGTGTCCTGATTTGACTCTTATCATGTCATTACTGAGAACTTGCTTCAAAACCTCTCCATGCAACTGCTGGGCTAAGTCACATCTTAGTTTGTTTGGACAAAGAGGTCACAGCAGGTCACAGCCCATTAAACCAGATGCAGCAGACCCAGTACCTGTCTCAAAGGAGAACCGATGGAGAGGAGATGGAGACCTGTTTTCAGTCAAGGTGTAAGATGTTTTATGGGTGCATGAAAGCCTTTAAATTGCATTCCAAGGTGTAATAAAGATTTCTTAGGTTTCTTCGTTTTGGTGTGATAGGTTTGTTGCATTCCAAAGGTGTAAGGTCTCCTGATACAGATGGTTTACGAGTGCGTGAAAGCCTCCTACACTGCATTCTCGAGGGTGGTGATGTTTATTCCTCAGCGGGGGGTACCACCAAAGGGAGGGCTGCCTGAGAGCTGGAACTGGCCATTCCTTCTCGCATGCAGGCCTTTCTTCTTAAAAGGTATAAAAGGTGAGGAGTTTAATACTCCAGTAAGAAAGAAAGAGAGAGTCAGCTGCGGGTTACATACGGAAGCCCAGCCTGGTTGAAGCTACTCTGCCTGGGTTGTAGGCTCTCCTTCCCTGTGTCAAGGTAAGAGGCGAAGCATATTTGGAATGCAACCATATATTGCCTTAGCTCAACCAACTATTTGTTTGTTTATTACTATGCTCTGTGGGGAATGAAACTACCAGTTTATTCTAGCATCATAGAATTGTTTCTGTGCTCTGTGGGGAATGAAACTACCAGTTTATTCTAGCATCATAGAATTGTTTCTGTGCTCTGTGGGGAATTAAACTACAAGTTTATTCTAGCATCATAGAATTGTTTCTGTGCTCTGTGGGGAATTAAACTACAAGTTTATTCTAGCATCATAGAATTGTTTCTGTGCTCTGTGGGGAATTAAACTACAAGTTTATTCTAGCATCATAGAATTGTTTGTTTGCATTGCTATGCGTTGCGGGGACTAAACGACACATTTAGTCTAGCATCATAGAGGTCTTTTGACTTATTGTTTGTTTGTTTGCTTGTACTTATTGTTTCTTAGCATTTCTATTCTCTGCGTGTAATAAATCACACATTCATTATAGCCCTAGAGAAGTGGTTTGATACATTGTGTGAGTGAGTTTTCTGTGTACCCACCTCCTACGAACCTATTTATTAAAATTTTTGACAAAACAGTAGTGCAAGAGGACATGAAGGTAGTTGGTGTGAGAGAAGAGGATGAAGAAGACAGGGTTAGATGGAGGCAACTGATTCACTATGACAACCCCTGAAGGGAAAAGCGAAAAAGAAGAAGAACAGAAGTTTTGAAAAATATATAGAAATGCAGATGCCTGTACCTCAGACACTTCACCAACTTTTCCCTACATGTAGCTGCTTTAATAGCACATTCATGCTCAGGTTTTCGTCCACTTCTTTAGTGTTAGGCATTTCTACATTAATTGTGAGTTGTGGCCATGTTGAAGCAGTTGTTTCACTTTAATCCAACTGCTTCTTGCAGCTTTACTTCTTTTTGAAGTATGGCAAGCATTCGGCTGTTTTTTTTTTCTTTTCACTGGAATCCACATCAACAGCAACAAGCTGCTGCATGAAATAACAGGGATGTATTATCAGTTACGATATCCCTTCTATGTATGGCCTAATTCTGACAACTGTAGTCATGCAGAAAAATGAAAGTCCCAGTGTTGGGCTTCAGTGGGATACAACAGCATGACTGAGGTGATAAGATTTATTTCCATCCGTGCAAACACTTAAGCAGAAAGTAAGATGATTCTTGTAGCAATCTGGATGCCACATAAATTGTTGTATGCAAAAAACAGAAACATCCATTCATCCCTCTTCCACCGCTTTACTGGAGTTGGGTCCCGGGCAGCACCTTCAACAAGTAGTCCAAACTTCTCTTTCCCTGGCCACATCCACCAGCTCTGACTGGTGGATCCCAAGGCATTCCCAGGCCAGTGTTGAGATATAATCCCTCCACCTAGTCCTGGGTCTGCCCCGTGGTCTCCACCCAGCTGGACGTGCCAGGTAGTCCTCCTTAGGGAGGTGCACCAGAGGCATCCACACCAGATATCCAAACCACCTCAGCTGACTCCTTTCGACACAAAGGAGCAGCAACTCTACTCTGAGCCTCTTGCAAATATATAGATATGTACTTTATTAATCCCGGAGGAAATTGCACATATCCACTGCTCAGACATTACATGATGAATAAATACTGGATAAAAACCAGGAGAAAAAGAAACACCGACACCACAGGACATACCACAAAACATCCACCGCTTGTATATGCAATCTCGTTCTTTCGGTCATGACCCATCGCTCATGACTATAGTTGAGGGTAGGACCAAAGATTGAACAGTAGATGGAGAGCTTTGCCTCTTGGCTTAGTTCCCTCTTTGTGGCAACAGTGCGGTAAAGCAACTCCAATACTGCTCCTGCTGCCCCAATTCTCTGTCCAGTCTCTTACTCGTGAAGAAGACCCCAAAATACTTATACTCCTTCACTTGTGGAAGGACCTCATGCCCAACTCGGAGAAGACAATCCACCAGCTTCCTGCTAAGGGCCATGGCCTCAGATTGGAGGTGCTGATCTTCATCCCCACAGCTTCACACTCAGTTGCAAACCAGACCAGTGAGCGCTGCTGGTCACAGGCCGATGATGCAAACTGAACCACATCATCTGCAAAAAGCAGCGATGCAATCCTAAACCCACCAAACTGTAAACCCTCCTCACCACGACTGCGCCATGATATCCTGTCCATGGAAACCACAAACAGAATTGGTGATAAAGTGCAGCCCTGGCAAATGCCAACAGCCACGTGGAAAAAGTCTGACTTACTGCCGAACCCAAACGCAGCTCTCACTTTGGGTGTAGGGGGATTGGATGGCCCTGAGGAGAGGCTCCCTCACCCCATACTCCCGCAGTACCTCTCACAGTAAGAAAGAAAGAAAGAAAGTATAAGGGATGAGTGAGTACACCACTATCTGTATCTGTATCTGTTCAACCAACTAGATTATCTGTATCCGTATCTGTACTCGGAATGGGCGGGGCTTAACCCGGAAGTGGGTGTGGTTTGACCGGAAATGGGTGAGGCTTAAATCGCTACATTATTTTAAGTCTCAAATTGATATTGATTGATCACAAGTTGCTATATTTATTGTTTATATTTAAAACTATTTATTGAACAGCCTCGAAATTGAAATTCAAATCAATGTTTTTGATCACAAAAGTAAGAGAACTATTTACAGAACAAGTTTTTTTATGGAACTGAGTCAGAACATGAATATTCTTAAGTCCATGAATGAATATTTACCGAAGAGCCTTAGAATTGAGATTCAACTCTTTTGATCACAATAGTAAAGGAACTATATATAGAACGAGTAAACACAAAGTGCATTAATGAAGTGCATGCAATAGGAAATTATCAACTACGAAGTATGCATGAACAAGAATTGTCATACTCAACAAAACTTTTAATTTTTTTTCTTCTTTTTCAGTTTAATATTTTTTTATAATCAAACTTTTTTTTCAATCATTTATTTTTAGCACCTAATGTCCATTTTTTTCACATAAAGTTAAACAATGTTGATTGCGGTGAGTGTGTGTGGGTGCGTGTGTGCACGCTATGTCTCAGTTAAAATATGTATAAAGTATAGAAATTATTAATTTGAACAGAGTTTAGAACAAACAGGTAAAAAAAAAAAGACAAGTGGACACGGTGGTTAGGCAGTTTAATTTTTTTTTATAATCAAACTGGGGTTTTTTTCAATTATTTATTTTTAGCACCTAATGTTCTTGCCATTTTTTTTCACATAAAGTTAAACAATGTTGATTGCGGCGAGTCTGCTCCTGCACCCCAGTGTGTGTGTATGTGTGTGTGTGTGTGTGTGTGTGTGTGTGTGTGTGTGTGTGTATGCGCACTATGTCTCAGTGTAGAAAGTATATAATTATTAATTTGAACAGAGTTTAGAAGAAACAGGCAAACAAAAGACGAGTGGAGGCGGTGGTTAAATGCACGCGTATGTGCAACAACAAAACAACAACAAGAAAGTTCACCAAGTAACCAAACACCGAAATAGAGGCAAGCTCAAGAAAACCTAAGAAGAAAGACGTGAGCTACGGTGAAGCCACCAATAGAGAGATCAGTAAATGTCTGCGTGTGCAGGAGAGTGGGACAGGGACTAGCTCCGTTCTTCGCTGCAGTCTGTAGGGAGGGGCGGGAAGTGTGTGTGACTGGCCAATCACAGAGCGTGAAAACAGTCCGGATGATTTTCCCTCAGTCCGATCACGAGTATTGACAGGTTTTATTCGTATCGTACTCGTACTCGTCAAAAATGCGTTAACCGTACCGGATACTCGTATCAAACGAGTATCCGGCTCAACCCTAGAAAGTATACTTTATTAGTCAGCAGGGGGAAATTACGTTATCACTCAGGTGTACATTTTTGTGTTAGTTTTACAGTTAGTTTGTACAGGCCCCTGAAACACAACCACAACACACAAGGAGGCCTGTAAATATGCAGTTAGTACACACACAACATCAAACTGTACATGGGGAGTCAGAGTGACGGGCAGCGACTTTTGGGATGTGCCCCAATTGAGCAGCTTGTAGGGGGGACGGCGCCTTGCTCAAGGGCGCCTCGGCAGTGGCCAGGAGATGAGCTGACACCTCCCACCGTCAGCTCACACTCCGGTGATGTCCTGGCGGGAGCGGGACTCGATCCACCGATGGCTAGTTGACTAAATCTGCCACCTGTATTACCCAACAGTGGATATGGTGTTATATAGCACGGCATTGGGGGCAGCAGTGGCTCAGCGGTAGAGCAGATGTCTTGCAGACAGATCGCCCCAGCCATCGGTGGATTGCATCCCTCTCCCGCCATGATATCACCAGAGTGTGAGCTGACAGTGGGAGGTGTCAGCTCACCTCCCGGCCACTGCCGAGGCGCCCTTGAGCAAGGCGCCATCCCCCCTGCAAGCTGCTCAATTTGGCGGGCGTTCAGAAGCTGCTGCCCGTCACTCTGCCTCCCAATGTGTGTAGTTTGTTGTGTGTATTAACTGAATGCTTACAGGCTCCCTTGTGTGCAGTGTTCAGGGGGCCTGGATACTGTTAAAAAACTAACACAGATTGTATATACTACCTGAGTGACAATGTAATTTCTCCTTGTGGGATTAATAAAGTGTACTTCTACTTCTTCTTCTCCTACCGGTTTACCAGTCTATACCAGGGGTATTCAATTAAAAGTCACAGAGGTCCAGTTATTAAAATGTCGTCTTAGTAAAAGGTCTGACCCCAAATCCAGTTTGTGTAGCCGGCCCCTATGTCCACATTTTCAGTTATTATTAGTGCTGTCAGGCGATTAAAAAAAATTATCTAATTAATCACATTTTAATCTCATACCTGCTAAAGGCCCCCAAATAAAGAATTTGAATTCTAGGACATTACATAATTGTAGTGCATGACTAATCAATAGAATACACCAAGAAGAGAAGATTTGAAATCCACATTTTTTTGTTAAGTGTGCTTTATAAATGAAATACAAAAGAAAAAAGGCGGCAGTGGCTCAGCGGTAGAGCAGATGTCTTGTAGACAGATCGCCCCAACCATCGGTGGATCGAATCCCGCTCCCGCCAGGATGCCACCAGGAGTGTGAGCTGACGGTGGGAGGCGTCAGCTCACCTCCCAGCCACTGCCGAGGTTCCCTTGAGCAAGGCACCCCCCCCCACAAGCTGCTCAATTGGGGCGCGTTCCAGAAGCCGCTGCCCGTCACTCTGCCTCCCTGATGTGTGTTGTTTGATGTGTACTAACTGCATGCTTGCAGGCCCCTTTGTGTGCTGTGCTCAGGGGGCCTGTGTATACATTGATTGTTAAAAAGAACTAACACAACAGCATGTATTGAGTGACTGTGTAATTTCCCTGCGGGGATAAATAAAGTATACTTCTTCTTCTTCTTCTTCTTCTTCAAGCACATCAGCAAACCAATTAGGCCAGGTGCATTTCTCAAAAATGCAGTACAATTACAGTTAAATAAATTAAATAAAATTCAGAAATAAAATAAGGCTGAATCTCAAATAGGCACATAAGCAGACTCTCAATCAAAATGAATACTAAAGCTGACTCAATACAGAAATTCAAAATGAATAGTATAAAATTTCTCTAAATAAGGCGGCATCAATAGCAAGATGCCAACAGGCCAGTGGTTCTTAACCTTGTTGGAGGTGCCGAACCCTGCTGATTTCATATGCTCACTCACCGAACCCTTCTTTAGTAATAAATAAATAAATAAATAAAAAATTTCAAATTGAAGACATAAGTACACAGAGTTCATTTTACCTCAAGAAAGTAGTGCATTCCTGGGATGCGCTGCAACAAAATGTGTCCATCCCAGCATGACATTTATGCATCCCAAAAGTAACAACAGAATAAACGGTAAAAGCCGTATGCAAGGATTGAGTTTAGCCAACAGTACAATCAAAATGAATACTAAAGCTGACACAATACAGCAATTCAAAATGAATAGTATAACATGCCTCTAAATAAGGTAACATCATTAGCAAGATGCCACCAGACTTTTGCTTTAAAAGGGTAAGCTAACGTTCAACTCTGTGTCTTTCACATGTTTTGCATTTAAATGATACGTTAGGCTGGAGCTGCTTCGGTGATATGAAAATTCTCTATTACAAAAGGTACAAATAATAATAATAATAATGGATTAGATTTATATAGCGCTTTTCTGGACACTCAAAGACGCTTTACATCGGATCCATTACTCATCCACTCCTCGTTCATTCTTGGTGATGGTAAGCTACATGTGTAGCCACAGTTGCCCTGCGGCAGACTGACGGACGCATCTACAGCGCAGATTGGCAGCGCAGAATCGCTGCATTTTTGTTGATAGTTCCGTCTTTGTTCTATTTAGAAATAAACTTTCCGCCCAAAGGTCCAAGTTGGCTTGCCTCACTCTCCTGTGTCGCGTCCATCTCTGTTGTCAGTCATCCTGCTTTTGACTAGTGTCGCAGGTAAGAAGTGACGTGCCACTGCAGCCTACGGGTCACTCAGTGAGTCAAATTTAAAATGCTTGCGCATTGACTTGCCACTCACAATTAATTGTGTTAATTTTTATAGCGCGTTAATTTGCAGCATAATTAATTAATCGAATTAATGCGTTAAACTGACAGCCCTAGTTATTATCAATTTTCAATGCATATTGGATATTATTTAAATGACTGCACAGCTAGCTCTTTTACTATACATAAAAGTTCACGCTGGCAAATAAATTTCAAGCCTTTATGTAAGATTGAAGAACACACAAACCTCAGAATTAAAAATAAAGTGCAAACAGAGCTGAATAATCCTTTTTTCATGTAAATTAAAGACGTCCCAGCCTAAAGAACTGAAGGCCTACACTTTAAGTAAAAAAACATTGGCACCTCCAGAAAGCATAAATAAAATCTGGCTCTTTCAGGGGAAAAATGCAAACAGAAATTTCTTAATGAGACAAAGGGGCACGCCAATCATTTAAATCTTGGTTGGAATGGACTCAGTCCTATTGACATGCAGACATGTATAGACAGGTTCATAAATATTGGGACATCAACACTATTTTCATCTTTTTGGCCCTGTACACCACAACAATGGATTTGAAATGACATAAACAATATGTGCTTTAAGTGCAGACTCCCAACTTTAATTTGAGGGTATTTGCGTGTTACGGCCGTAGCTCATCCGTTTGTGATTGTGTGTCCCTCTGCGGCCCTGCCTTTGAGCTGCTGGCCCTGCCCTGCTCTGCTCCCTGATGCTCCGCCCTCCGTCAGTGCCAGGTGTGGTGGCTCTGGGACTCCTGACTGCACCTCGTCACCAGACCATCTCCTGATTGGTGTGCTGTCTTCCTGCCTGGCCCAAGCCCTGCCACGTCACCTGGCGGGGACACTTTAAAAAGCTCTGCAAGCCAGCTAGTCAGGGCGCCTGTCTGACTGTGGCAGCACGCCTTTGACCCATGACGAATTGCGAACTTGTGACCTTGCTTATATGTTGAATTTGTATCCGACCCTTGGTTAAAAGCTTGTTTAATTTGAGTATTTTTGTTAGTGAAATTTTGATCTTTGAAATGCGCCTATTGGCTGAGAACCTTAGTTAAACCTTTGTACTTATTTGCGAGAATTTTGAATAAATGTTTTATGTTCCCCCTTTTAGAAACCCGTATTATGTTATCTATCCAGTCCTCTAGCTGGGTCGTAACATTGCGTCCAAATCAGGTGAACGGTGTAGGAATTACAACAGTTTCTACATGTGCCTCGCACTTTTAAAGGGACCAAAAGTCATTGGCAAACTCCAATCTGGTCTTCTTGTTTTTGAAGCTCACTAGTGGTTTACATCTTGTGCTTAAGCCTCTGTATTCACCCTGATGAAATCTTCTCTTGATTGTCGACTTTGACACAGAGACGCCTACCTCCTGGAGAGTATTCTTGATATGGCCAACTGTTGTGAAGGGGTTTCTTTTAACCAGGGAAAGAATTCTTCTGTTGTCCACCAGTCATTTTCCATGGTCTTCTGGGTCTTTTGCTGTTACTGAGCTCACCGGTACGTTCTTTCTTTTTAAGAATATTCCAAACAGTTGATTTGGCCACACCTAATGTTTTGGCTATCTCTTTGATATGTTTGTTTTGCTTTTTCACCCTAATGATGGCTTGTTTCAGTGATAGTGACAGCTCTTTGGACCTCATATTGAGATTTGACAGCAATTCAATTCCAAACCCAAACTTCAAATAAACTCTAGACCTTTTGTCTGCTTGTAAATGAGATAATTAGGGAATCACACACACCTGGCCATGGAACAGCTGAGCAGCGAATTGTCCAATTACTTTTGATCCCTTAAAAACAGTGACGGGCGGTGAAGTTCATGGCTGGTGAGGCACTGATTTCATCATAATTAGATGTACAAAAATATGAACCTACAGTTTTTCTTATTTACCATTTAATTAGCAACAGGTCATTTTTAAAGTCTCGTAGCAGAATTATTTACACATACAAACTGTAACACACAATTAGCACATTTGATTAAAAAAAAGTTATGTTGTTTCCTACATGTTTGCTTACATGTGACGTTTACTTATAAATGAAGTCCATGCGCCACTCCTCTGAACAAAAGCATCGAAAAAATTTTGAGTTGAGATATGTAATCCTCCTTTTTTATAGTAAGGCAAGGCGAGCAGAAAGAAAATGAATGATTGCACTTGACTGTAGATTGTAGTTTGCTGTCACTTCTTCTATGGCCGAGGAAGAATAATCCTCCGCCAAATTTCTGGAATAACCAGCACCCCCTGCCATGAGGCAGGAGAACTATGTGCCTTGTTGCGTGCCTTTTCCTAGCGGTTTCAGAACCACTCAACTCAAAAAAGATGTTACTCACATGCAATCGTTGACAAAAACAACACTGTACATTATATACATTAGCTAAATTATAGGAATTTAGTTCATATCGAAAACGTGTTTGAACATTTTAATAGCGACATATAGAGAGATAGCATTACGGTCTCACTGTATACCATGCCAGCACAGATAGCAGAACCATTGCGCAATCCATGGTGAGGCTTGGCTGGTTGGTACCTCACTACAGGTCTCTTCTCAGTGTGGAAGGTCGAGGGGCGGATTTGGGGTCGAGTTTACTTAATCTTAAGCTTTCTTTTAAGTTATAATTGCCGACAATGCCACCTTGGCAATTTTGCCCAAAGAGATAGTTTTAATCAACCCCAACAGAGTAAGGCACACAGGTTCATTCTATTTAAAATGGGCAGGACACGTGGTTCCAGGTTCAGACAATTCTCTTTATTTTTCAACAAGATTAAAAATAATAAAGCTTTTAAAATTTACCACACACACGGGAGCGACGATCTTCAGGTGCTGAGGCTCGTCGACGGTGCAGTGGTTGTGGAACACAAACGGGATTCCCAGGGAAGAAAAGCACCCCAATCACTCGTGACACACACTACACACACTCTGTGAAAAACTCAAATACGGGGGATCACAGCACACTATAAGAGGAAACCACCACCAGGGCACCAGGGACCACCACCGTCGGCAACTCCCCAGCAACCACCCGGTCTTCACATTCCCTGTTACAAATAAAGAATTAAGTTTGGTGAGGTCTGGAGGAAGAGCGGAAGAGCAGAGTAAACGCACCAGCTTGTCACAGTCACACATACCTGTCAGGCCTCCGTGAGGGATCACCACGAGGGAGAGGGAGAGGAGAAAGACAAGCGCATCGTATAAGGTCCTGTACGACATGATCCCGTGAGCCGCAGACTAACGGTGTCTAGGAGCAAGCCCAACCAGGAAAATCAGCGCAACAATATTCACGGAGCATTATTAGCAGCCACTACTAACATACCTGTACAGGTGACGCAAGAGGAAGGGAACGATGGGACCCGGAAGTAATGAGGACGGCCAGAGCAAGAGGGAGGGGAGGCCGCCAACACTCCCTTTTAAAGAGTGCCACCACGAGGTCATTGGCCGCCAGTGACTATGCAGCAGCTCCCAATTAACCACCGATGGGGCACATCATCCTGCCACATCAGTATTTCAGCGGTAAATGTGAAAATTCAGCGATTTTGAGTAAAAGTAATCACTGGATAAATATAGCCATTTAATTTATTTATTCCATTTTTCATTTTTTTCTATCATGATGGCAGGTGAGGCCGTGCCTCACCTGCCTCCCCTGACCGCACCTCACTGCTTAAAAAGTGGGAGGCACATGGAGAAACTGTTGTATTCCTACACCGTTCACCTGATTTGGATGCAAATACCCTCAAAATAAAGCTGGAAGTCTGCACTTGAAGCACGTATTGCTGTGTCATTTCAAATCCATTGTGGTGGTGTACAGGGCCAAAAAGATGAAAATAGTGTTGATGTCCCAATATTTATGGACAGGACTGCAGCTGTTCATTGGTGAGCCTAGAACAGTACTAGGATCCTGGATTAGCAGGAGGACCTGCTGCCTAAGGCCAAAAATTTTAAACCTTTTAGGGAAGTTTAGCAACTGAATTATTCTGGCCCTGCAGCTTTAAATTGATTTCACTTAAACGTAATGTAATGTCAACCAAAAAGGTAGCCATATTCATCCTGTATTCAACTTGGAAAAAATATTGAAAATTGTGTTATTCTATGACTCTTGATCTGCTAAAAAGGTGCTATTTCTTTTCGAAAAGACAAGAACCGTTCTAGTGCATTGCCTTTACTCAGCCACCTCACGTTGTTGTGCAGTAGCCAGCTTTGCCTCAACAGCTTCCAGCAATCCTCTCAGGAGGCAGTTCAGAAGGGATGAGGATGTCCTAAGTTGATAAAGTAATGAACACTGCAATGAAACTTAACAACATTTTCGCATAGAGTGGCACAGAGTACATGGATGAGACAGAGTATGATGGATGAGACATTGGTAAGGAATGATATCTGAGTTGTCCTCTTTCATCCAGGGCACAGCCCCCCTCTCTTTCCCCAGCATGTCCCCATCTGTGGTGACAGACCAACCACTTCAGATCCATGTCCCTCTTTGTCAGCATCAATATTATTGCCGCATATATGTCCTCTTGTCTTGTGTGTGTTAGTGGTGTTTCACCCAGCAAAGAACTCCTTGTCTTTGTGAATGAACCTGACACACACAAAAGCTGTGCATTGCCAGGGACATCTGTAGACTCATCAATGGCCTAATGGTGCTCTCTGAATAGCTGCATCAAGCTGTGTCAGGACATCATCTGTTAATATTCCTGATTTTCAATACTGTCTCAATAACAGCGTTTAAGCACTTCTTCACAACGGTCCCATCACTAAAAGATTTTCGATGTTGCCCCAAAATCCACAATGCCTTTAGAGAACATTTGTTTGCATTTTGCTCGGTTATTTTGCCCTCAGCTTGGACTTAAGGGGGATAACTTTGCACAAAAGCTCTGTGCTTTGTTTCATAGTGGCACTGCACGTGTTCACTGCTAATTAATGCTAGGTCTTTGGAGCATGTGAGGCACAATGGTTTTGAACTGCCTGACGGAAGAATAGACACCAATTTATGAGTCAACTAATTGCAGTAAACTCACAGTGTTAGCGGCACTTCCAGGTCCGCTGACAGCGCAGGGTAAATAAACAATCTTATTGGCTGAACTGAGTGGCGCTATTACCGTATTAACTGGAGGAGCAGCACCCGCTGTCTGTAGCTGCGACCGTCAGAAAGAATGCTACAAGAAAATCTATTCTCGTGAATTTATCATAGAGTGGTCACGGGTCCGGACAGAACCATCACGAAGTCCGGATACGGACTGTGATCTGCCATTTGGTGACCCCCAGCCATCAATAAAGGAGAAAACATGATTTCAACTGGAGAATTAATCCCAAAAAAACATAAAGTAGCATTGGCACAACTGCTGAATGGGAAAAAAAAGATAAATAGCACTAATATTGGCTGGTTATAAGTCATGATAATACAAAAAAGATGATTAGCCCTCAGTAGTTCAATAGGGAATGACATGTTAAAAATTCAATGGGTGCTGTCTGTATCTGAGACACTTATTGTCAATTTATTTCAGGCAAAATTGGTATAAAAACCCTGTTTTTCATTTTTCTCAGCTGCACATTTGACAGCATTGACCTCTTCACTATGCTCTCATTGCTCATTTTGCAATGTAACCTTTATGATATGTCACTTTTTTTGTATTATCAACTTGACTGATGCCAAATGCCCAACACTGCTTGCTGTCATACACAAACACATGGATGATTCATCCATATGTTTGTGCAAATGGAATGATTTCGCACTTTGAGGACAGATAATTGCAAAGGCATGAGTGTTCAAGGACAAACCTATCATGCACAAGAAAAGTTCTCTAGTCACATCTCAATGAATGGCAATGATAACACACAGACTAGCTTAATAAAACAAATAATTATTGTTCTCTGATGCTACAAGTTTCTTTCAATCAGTATTGTCTAACCATAATAGTAAATTAACCACTTATGTCCAAGTAAAAAAAAAAAATTTTCATTACTTAACAGAAGGTGCTCGTTTAATATGTAAATATATTTATTGAAAGACAAGAGATTGATTTTGCTAAGAGCTTTTCACACACAGCAACTCTGATGTCCTAACCTTCTGTGGTGGAGCATTAAGATGGCATTCACCTTGTTGCTGAATCTCTGTCTGTAATTCACCTGTCATTAATTTTCTTTGTCTGTTCTACTTGGTATGTGAGTTTCTGAGGAGCTTGGGGAAGTCATTTCCTCCATTGGTGAAGCACATGCAATATTAATACATTTAGAATAAATAGAGGAACCATACTCATTACTGGTTTGGTAGCACAGAGCTGGAATAACGTGATGCAGCAACAATTCAACCAAGGGATGACAAACATGTATGGACACATCATTATCTCCAAGTTTGCCGCTTTCAGTGGGTGCATTGTCACAACCTCCTACACTGTTTCCACATTTATTGTAAATTAAACTTTTGACGTTTCACAGCTACAGCATTTGAAAAGGATGTTGTCATACATAAACAGTATAAATGAGCCCTTGCTTTTGCTGATACTTCTCAACAAAATGTTTAAGTTTGTCACTACTAAAATACTATACCTGTGGCATATGCCATGCATCGGCACATGAGTAAATGTTCCAGTCTAGTCAATGTCTTTTGAAACAAAAACCAACATAACTAAAATTATATATATATAATTAAACATTAGCTATGTTGATGAAGTTAATGGGCTTGCTTATGTCAATATCTGGATAACTGGATGACACAAACTGAAAAAGGTTGCTTCCTGCTAACACAAATTAGAAATCACAAGTCACGTGTCAGCATGCAGGGACAGCATCTAAAATTAAATGATAAACGGAAATTTTTAAATGGAGATATCAATCAAAGCAGCAGACTGTACTTCAACTTGACATATGTACTTTATAACCACAATGAACACAATGGATAGTTCTTACACCATTTCATAGAGAAAAAAGTTATCAAGTGTCCTGGACACAACGCATCTGCTCAATTCAAACATTGTATTAGATAGATAGATAGATAGATAGATAGATAGATAGATAGATAGATAGATACTTTATTAATCCCGGAGGAAATTGCATATTAAGGCGTAAGGGCGGCACGGTGGCACAGTGGTTAGCACTGTCGCCTCACAACACGGCGGGTCCGGCTTCGAGTCCCGCTCTGTGCAGAGTTTGTATGCTCTCCCCGTGTCCACATGGGTTCTCTCCGGGTTCTCCGGCTTCCTCCCACCTCCAAAACCATGCGCTTCAGGTTGATTGGCCTGTCCCAAATTGCCCGTAGGAGTGAATGTGTGCGTGTTTGTATGTCTTTGTATGTGGCTCCGCGGTGCACTGGCGTCGTGCCCGGAGTGTCCACCGCCTCATGCCCTATGCCAGCTGGGATAGGCTCCAGCTCCCCGTGACCCGCCACGGCGGATACAGCGGCGGTACATGAAAATGAATGAATGAATGAATATTAAGGCGTAACCTTTAAAACAGCTGATAAAATTGTACATTTAATTATAAACATGCAATAGTTATCGGTTTATATTCTTAACCGGGGTTTCAAACTGTTTCACACAATTCACACATTATTATCATTCTTGTCACTCAGACAACATCAATCATAATTAGGTACAGTTTACTCAAGAATAAATAGGCACATTGGTTCAGAGAGTTTGAAAATATGTGACAAGCTTTTATGATGATGTCGAAGTTGATTAATAGTACAATACATTGTGCAAAAAGTTCAGTCACTGGACTCCCTACTTCATTGGATCCACCAGAAGACCCCACTACTTCCTCCACCTATAATGCCATTGCTGCTGACCAGGTGACATTAACACTCCTTAAGACTTCTTCGGGCATGTTTTTCTGAAGTAGGAGACCCTCTTCATCAAATATTGTACCTCAGTCTGTGGCTCTGGAGGCTCCTGTCTTTGTTGTAAACCTCCTGCATCATTCCTGTTATTAAGAAGAGACAACCCTCTGAGCTCAACTATTACCAACTGGCTGCTTCCCACGTGATTAAGATTCTGAAGCGAGTGGTCCTGGAGCTCATGCATCCCCAGGTGAGGGGTGCACTGGACCCTGACCAGGCTTAGGTCAGGGTCAATGATACCATCCTGTACCTGCTCCACCATGGGCTCTCCTACTTGGACAAAGGGGGCTGCGCTGTTAGGATGCTCTTTTCTGACGTCTCGGGTGCCTTTAACACCATTCAGCCCAGGCTATTGCGAGAGAAACTGACCACCATAGCTGGGGAGAGAACGAACATGTCCAAGTTGAGAGCAATCCAGGTCAGCAACTAGCTGATGAATAGGGAGGAGATGAACTTGTGCTACTGTAACAGACCCCAACTTGAGGCCCGTTATCAGATTAAGTGTGTTGTGCAAGACACAAGAAATCATACCACAGATAATGAGGTGTTTAATCCGCTTGCCTCCTTGCTGAAGACAAACATAAATGTAGAGCCAAAGACTAACTGAAATGTGCTGTGCTGGAAAGTTTTTAATAAAGTAAAATAATATAATAAAATAATATAATAAAATAACATCATGTCATAGAACCAAAGATCTGGATTGTTGCGTGCGTGTCAAATCATCCAGCGCTTGGGAAGACGGCACCAGGATGTCTCGAGGTCATGAAGATTCCGCATGAAAATAATCTACTGTTTACCATGTTTGGAAATGCTTGCGTAACTGTCGGTATCTTTAAATAATTTTGTCTACAGTACATGTGTACTCGCAGGGTTCACGTGACTGATTATGTTGATTATGATTATGATTATGCCATTAGAGTATAAAGAGATATGTGATCCATTTCCTAGTTTGTACCTGAAGTTTTCCTGTACCCAGAATATTCTGTAACACTTCGAAGGACTGTTCATCGTCTCCAGAGCTCTCATCATAATTAGATAAGTATTTGTTGAATTTGTTTGTCTGTCAATATCATCTATGATATTATTGTACTGCTACTCAACCTATGCTTGATTTTAATTGACAAATTAAAAATCTTGTATTTAATACATTGTGTCCTGTCCTTAAGAAAAAACAAAACCCCCATCACAGTGCAAATAATGATGCGTACCTAACACACACGCTAATAAGCTAGTCAAACTAGGCTAGCATCGCTTTCCTATCGAAGGGATTAAACTGACACATGAAGCTTAAAAGAAAAAAAATAATAAACCTCCTGATGGTCAACACACACAGGTCTTTACATATGCATCACTTTCTGACATCAAACATGACATTTCACTCTTTACTGACACAAGAAATCACACCACATGTAATGGTGACGTATGTAATCTGCTCGTCTCCTTGCTGAACTGAAAACGAGAGCTCAACACCTGCACGATCAACCCTCTCCCTTGTGGTGAACACAGGAATTCATTTCCAATAAAATAAATTCAATCGAAAGGGTTCCCCTCTTACAACAAACATATAAAACTGAAACAACTTAATCACAAATGCGATTACACATTCATGGGTGTCACACTACACTTGTGGTGAAACCTGGTTGTAACAGATGATGATGTGTCTTATGATGTTATGATGGATGGCCTTGCCCATCATGTGGGCCTCCAGCTCGCTGTAAATTGTAGTGCAATAATTGGTGCATTCACATAGTAAATAGTGTATTTACAAGTTTTCCTGATTTTTGAACTTATATGTTTGTGTTAAATGTGCACTCACATGTTTATGTATGCTCCCATCCATCGATCTATCCATCCAATCTAATGAAAAACCCAGGAACTTTATGAATTGCAGTGAATAAACAAAAATTACAGTGTAATTCTTGCTGTTTGAAATAGGCTTCTACCTACTTTCACTTTATTTGGCTTTGGTAGAACCTGTTTGAAAAAACCACAGTACAATGAAAATATGTATTCAGACCTAATTTCACCTTGTTCAAGAGCAACAACCTATATTATACATGCATTGTATTTTGATCACACACACAACACAAAAACTAAGTTTTTATTCATTTATTTACTTTTCTTCTTCCATATACCATTGTTGTTGTTTTTTCATGGGTATGAGAGGGTCTAACCCTGACAACAAAAGAACAGCTCTTAATAACAGACATCTAACTCTGTAGGGAGCGTCTGTTTGATTTCATTGCTTGAGGCAAAGCTGTCTGAATATTACCCAAACTCCCCCTGTGCCATGGTGGGAAGCTCCATCTCACTGTCTTCATTCTTCATATTTTTATTGGCAGCGAGAGGAGACTGTGAGCTAGTGTTGGTCTGCGCCTGGGTGCTTGAATTGCGTGACTTGAAAGTGGTCAGGCTGAGGGTTTGTGTGTTTGCATCTCTGTGTGTGCAAGTTATAGAAAGTCCTTACCAATAAGCAAGCTGATTGAGTGGTCAGAACATAGTCATTTCTATGCTGTCCTTTGACCACGGAGTCAGAAACTGCTAAAAAAAACTCTGTCCTCTGACAGAGTAGTAGAGACACAGCAGAGATCCCAGTGTGGCAAGCCAACCAGCCAGCCAGCCGTCATAACAAAGCTGCTGATTTGTAGCAAACTCCGCAGGCTCAATCGTCTCATCAATCAAGGTTGCAGCCTTGCTGATAGAAACACAAGCACTTAGATACTACGGCTTCTCATGCAGTCCACGTGGCATTATTGCACTGGTATATTATTTACGGCTACTGACGGTTTTATGTCCCAGACCTTGACAATGATAATGTCCATGTGGCTATAATTCTGACATGATTTTGAGGGACAAATCGAAGATGCGTTTTTTGGGAAATATGCAGAAACTTTGGAATGATTAGAAATGTATACGACTACAGTACTTTCCGCACTATAAGGCGCACCGGACTATAAAGCGCACCCTCAATAATTTGTTTGTTTCATAATTTATTTCATATATAAGGCGCACCGGATTATAAGGCGCACACAATAAAAAATAAATAAAATTTATTTGATAAACTGCAGCGGCTGTAGTTGCGCAATCCGTCCACTAGATAGAGCCGCGCTGCTCAGGCAGTCATGATTGCATTCATGACTTCCTGACTACCTTTGAATGGCCCTTATTGTTATGTCAATAAGCCATTCTGAGCCTCATCAAGGCTTGATCACTTGATCACTTCACTTGATCACTTTGCCATCTTAGAAAGAAGTCAACCCGCATATTAAAAAAACCTGACATTAAAAACTGGTTAAATTCATTACGAGTGCAGTCAGTGCGAACAGAGCGGATTATTTCCTAATCAGAAGTTCGAAGCAGATATTTAAGCTCCGACGTTCATCTTCTTTTATTAATTAAATATTGTTTTGATCGATCGGTAGTCTAGTCGGAGGTGAGGTGCAGCTATTTGCTGCTGTGTGTCCTAAACAATTTTTAACTAGTTTTTAATGTCAGGCTGCTAATTTACTGGCAAATATGACGCTGTTTTACTCCTAGAACTGACTCTAACGTCGGTGTCTCATGGCTGCTTCCAGACAGAACACACAAGCCTGAATGCGCCCCTCCGCCGCCCACCCAGAGATATCAACTACATTTGTAAATCAATTGCAGCACACCCGCTGGCACCTTTGTCTAGCAGTGATTGCTCTTGAAATTTCAGAAAAGGCTGGAAGTTCAGTTTTGAGGGTCTTTCATTCACCTTTATGCCAGTTTTCCGTGTGTTTCCACAGACTAATAGAATAGACCGTCACTAGAGTCCTGATGACAGCACAATGGCATTTTTAAGACCAATTAAGTTTAAAGTGGGTTATAAGTCCTCCTTATGTCTTGCTACGTAATCACCGGTGCTCCTACAGTCTGCTCTACCGTCTGAGAGCAGTTCAGTCAGAGCCGGGACTTCGGTGACGCCCCTTGACTACCGTTGTTAGGGGGCGTAGGCCCGAGTGCCTTGTGAGGGTGCTCCTCTGGTGGCGGAGTGCAGCTTGACTGGCGGCCAGACTGCCGGCTTTTTTTCAGCGATCATGTTTTTAACCAATATTAATATGAATATTAATCCATATATAAGATGCACCGGATTATAAGGCGCACTACGGGTTTATGAGAAAATTTTAGGCTTTTAGGTGCGCCTTATAGTGCGGAATATACGGTATAGCTGCATATTTGCCATGTGGAGTAAAGAGGCCCTCTGTGGTTAAGGGGTTTTTGTTCTATGGGTTGGAGATACCCAGGGTGTAATTTGTCAAAAGACAGAGGAGTGGATGTCTTTCTTTACTGAAAAACGCAATTCTAAACTAATTAATTAAGTAAAATCAATTATTAAATTATTATTTAATTAATTAATTTTAGATTACTGGTAGGCCCTATGAGCTCAGATTCCATACTGTTCAACATTAATATTTAATAGAAATTAATTTTTTATTTTTTTTAATTATTGATGGGGTTGTCCCCCTGTAGGATCCTAAAGATTACTGGGTCTCCTGGGGATAATTAGTGCTAAGGTATAAGTAGGAACAATTGTTGAACTATGGATCGAGTTAACTGAAAAACTTAATGGAAATAAAACAAAGTATTCAAGGATGATCCTCCAAACAAATCACAACCTAGATATAGCCTAAATAATGCAGCATTTTTCAAGACCAAAAGTAATTACCAGTAATTACTTCTTATCACAAAGCAGTTACACATCATGTAGAATTTGACTGTCTGTCAATATTTCACTCTGAGGAAAATAAAAAATGTTATGTGCAACAGCTGTGTCATTTATTCCTCTTCTTGAGTGCTTGTCCTACTATATGCTGGGACGAATATTATCTGATGACGTTTTTCCATACTGTAACTTGAGAGTATTATATGACAAAATAATATTAAGGAGATAAAGGAGCAGCTATTGATACAAGACAGAAAATCACTCAGTCCTTGTCCATATTAAAATATTAACTCTTGTCTCTTCTCTATTTATGCAGTGATATCAGGTTCTTTAGAAGTTAAAACACTTTTTAATTACAAAATTTTGATTGTGGTAATTTCTGTTTGTGGTCTTTGTGGTGTTTTGGAAGATTAATGTCATAGAAACAAGAGATGAACAACTATACAACTAACAACTGATTATACTACTGTGCAGCTAGAGGGTGAAGCCTTTCTAAGTAGGTGGCAGTATGTTATATTTGGCATGCTCCTTTGTATGCTCGATTGTTCTATTAGTTAATGTAAGATACTCCGTGTCTGTGTGGGTTCTCTCCGGGTTCTCTGGCTTCCTCCCACCTCCAAAAACATGCGCTTTAGGTCAACTGACTGGTCCCAAATTGACCACAGGTGTGTTAACCTGAAGCACATGTTTTTGGTTAACACAAAAACATGTGCTTCAGGTTTTTGTGTTAACCAAAAATCTGAAGCAAATGCTTCAAGTTTGTCTGGCTCTCTGTGTGGTTCCACGGTGCACTGGCTTCGTGCCCGGACCTTCCCCCACGTCACGCCCTAAGCCAAGTGGGATAGGCTCCAGCTCCCCACGACCCGTGCCAATGGATGAAGCAATAGCGGCAAAAATGAATGTAAGATACCTATTATTAGGAAGCGAAGACTACTCTATTTTTAGTTGTAGTTCATCAATATTACTGCTTTTGTAAAGACAAATTCAAAAACAAAAGGGTGTATCCAGGATTTCAGATCTTTAACACTGCTCTAACCGTCAGGGCAGCTATTTTAAGGGCACACACAATGTTACGGCTAATAAGATATTAAAAGTGGACTTTTACAGTAGAATATAAATGAATTAAAGAATATCGGAGCCTGGGTGAAGTTTCTGGATAGTCTGATTGCACAGCAGCGAATACTTCTGCATTGCTTGTCAGACAAAAGCGGGCTTGAACAGGCAGTGAAAAGTGGGTGGATGTTGTCTTTTACTAACATGTTGAGCCTAGTAATTTTAGTAAACCTCCACTTTTTATATATTCAGAAGATGTTTTGGTACATTTAGAATCCTGTTGAAGTTGTTTTTCTGGCAGTTTTGTACTTACTTGCTCCTTTACATGCCAACTGGCATGTAGGGCAGCAAAGAGGGATCTCCACTCCTGTCTGTTCTGGATCAAAGTTTTATAAAAACCTCAGATGGGATGCAGGGTCTTCAGCTCCCCCTCCACTGTCCTCCGCCAGCTGTCCTTGGGTTGGCCTCTTTACGCTTGCGTTCTGGTGTCCAGTGAAGAGCAGTTTGAGTGAAGTTGTCCTGCTTTCTACGGATTACATGTCCAATCCACTTCCATCGCTTTCTCATAAGGATGTGAACCATTTTGTCTTGTTTGCACATACTAAGAAGGTGTTGATTAGAGATGGTATCGGGCTAGAATATCCGCTATATTCTCCGTAGGCTTTTGGTGTGAAAGGCTGACAGTCTCTGGAGATCAGATTCCATTGTCCGCCAACACTCAGAACCATATAGCAGGGTAGACAGAACACAGCTCTGGTAAAATCTTAGCTTGGTGTTTGTGCTGTACTGGGCCGACTTCCAGACAATGTTATGTCTATGTAGGGTGTTCCTGGCCTTGCTGAGTCAGCTTGTGATTTTACTGTCTATGTCTATCATAGCTGACAACACTGCCTGACTAGGTGAAAAGATTGGTTGTGGGTAGGTTTATATTGTCTAATTTAATTGGTGAGGGGGTTTGGATATTCTGCATCATCAGCTCTGTCTTCTTCAGGTTTACTTTCAGACCTACTTGTTTTGCAATGTTATTTAGATGAAATGTTTTCTCTTGCATGTGTTGGTGTGTATGAAAGAGCAATGCCAAGTCATTAGCAAAGTCAAGGTCTTCCAACTGCGAGAAGAGATTCCATCTGATACCCCCTGGTTTGTCTTCGGTGGTTCTTCTTATCACCCAGTCTAAAGAGTAGTGCTTGCTTGACAGCAACTTGCCCAACCTCGGTTTCAACTTTGAAACTATGCTTGTTGTTTCCAATTTGACATTTGAAGTTGGTATAGAAAGCTTTGAACCGTTTGATATGGACAATTTGATTGGGGATCCCTTTGCAAGTAGTATTCTCCATAAGCTGTCCTTATGTCGAAGGCCTCCTTGAAATCCACAAAGTTTATATACAGTTGCCTCTGCCACTCTGTACACTGCTCTATGATATGGTCAACACATCCTCTACCCTTTCGGAACCCTGCTTGTTCTTCTCTGAGTTCTTTGTCACTCAAATCTGATATTTTTTGTACCATGATTTTTGCATGGATTTTGCTGGGGATGGACAAAAGTGTGATGCCACACCAGTTGTGGCAGTTGCTGAGGGCGCCCTTTCACAATCATGTCCTTTGTCCAGTCATCAAGTACCTTCTTCCCTTCCCATATAACTTTGAAGTGTGGTTTGAGAACTTAAGCTGCCAGCTCTGGGTCTGCCTTGAACATCTCTGCATCTAAGCAGTCCAGCCCAGGAGCTTTATCATTCTTGAGGAATTTAATGGAGGAGATTATTTCTTCCATCCTTGGTGGTTCAATATCCAAATCAAGATCAGCTTCTGCTTTCTGTATATTAGCCTCTAATGATGGCGGTGGTCTGTTGAGGATTTCATTGAAGTGTTCTGCCCTATGAGTTTCTATTTCTGCTTCAGAAGTAAGGAGTTGTCCGTTTGTCGTTTACTGCCACGCTGGTGTTCCTAGGATACTATCCGCATATTGAGTTAGTAATCCTCTATAAGGTTACCTGTTTCCCTTTTCTGGCTGCATCTTCTGCCTGTTTTACAAGGTCTTCCATGCAAGCACTCTTGTCAGCTCCAGCCATCTTCTTTATCTGTTGAAGTGCTTCTTTGTACTACACTTTGTATCTTTCCTGTAGCCCCTCAGACTTGCTTTCTATTAACTACTTATTTAGGCTTCTCCTGTTTTCAATGGCCTACAAGGTGTCAGCTGTAATCCACTCTTTTTTCTTTTTTTTTCTTGTTTCTAGACAGGCTTCACTACTTTCAGAGTATGTTGTTTTGATATGTTCCCATGTATAATTGAATTCCTTTTCCTCTGGTTGACTTACTGGGTATGGAGTCCCCCTACACCAAAAAGCTGACAACCTACTTCTCTTCGTCCCTTTCTGCTGAGCTTGAGTTTTAATACTGCTGTCACCAGATGGTGGTTGCTGTTGGCATCAGCTCCCCTCCTTACTCGGACATCTAGGAGTGAGAATCTCCAGGTATCATTTAGCATCAAGTGGTCAATCTGATTTTTGTCTCTTCCATTGGGGGAACACCATGCCATATTGTTTAGTGGTCGCCCTGACCTTCCAGCCTTTGTATCCTGCCTGTTGTTCTAGTTTATGTGATTAACTCAGCCTGTTTCCCGGACTCAGCCTTCCTTTGGGTTGACCTTCAAGTACAAATAGTTGTACAATTAGCAGTAGTAGTAGTAATGATAAGACACTTCAATTTTCAGAAACATTCAGCAGGTATTTATTACAAACAACAGAGTGTTTGAAAGTGTCTATGCACCCCTCAGTACATATATTACAATTTAACAATAGAAGAAGAAGAAGAAGAAGATACACTTTATTGATCCCCTAGGGGAAATTACATTTGTCACTCAGGTGTACAGGTGTATAGGTCATAAAACATAGCTGCAGAGTTAACAGAATTTCCAATTTTTGGAATTATGTGTACAATGTAATGGCCTTCTTCGGTAGAGATCCATTAATTTTCCCAGTGGCTCAGATGACAAGGCCTAGGCACATTTTACCACAAGTCAGGATTGGGAATCATTAGAAGGGACCTGGCAGGGGATCCCATTCAAGAATAAGGCTTGCAATGACGTAGTGGGTAAGATATATAAGATCATTCATGACTTTGGATACAAGCACTTCAATCTTCAATCCAATCCAAATATCACAAGCAGCCAGTGATGGGTGGCTCTTAGGAGCAGCAGCTGCAATTTGGATCAACCGCAGACTTTGAATGTTTCACTAATACTTGTATGAAGTATATTGCAGTAATTATTCTGAATCAATGACTACGTTATATTTCTGGAGTCATTAGTCTTAGAAATTTAAACCAGTATATAATGCAGGATAGATCCTTCATACCAGGTTTCAACTGATCTGCAAGGAAAATCAAAAGATTTGTCATGCACTATTTTAACCTAATGGTAGATTCCAGGTATATAGAAAATACCGCAGAAGGTGTCCCAAAATAGAACCATGGGGACCCCCAATACATAGAAGACCAGAACAGAATAAGACCTGTCTGTCAGATAAGAAATTATGTAATTCAGTCACATCAATGATACAAAGAAGGATTTTCAGACAGCTGATTCAAATGCCACAGTATCAAAGGCTGAGCTGAGGTCAAGGAAAATTAAAATGTAGTATTGGCTGCTGTCAGCAGCACCCAGCAATTTCTTGACAACTTTGACTAGGGTAGTCTCAGTGCTGTCTTGAGAACAGAAACCAGACAGAAATGTGCACAATTAGAAGGGAATATAATACGAGTGGATAAGGAGCAGCTCATAAAAGCTAAAATATCTGGACCACCTGTCTGGATGCAGCTTTTAAAAACCAAGTGGCTATGCAGTCTGCAGGGCATGTGGAGGTCTTTAAAAGTGCAACAATGCATTCTGGGGTTAACAGAAAGATTTGCATGAAGTGGGTGAAACTTGAGGTTTGGCTGAAATTCATGCACTCTTACTTCAATGTTTAAATGCTGATGAATCTCAAAAGCTTTATAAAAAATTGGACATAAATCGGGGTTGAATTCAGTGGGCTCGTTGGCAGTGGACCAATGACAATGAGATTTTTTTAAACTATTCTTGGATTGTGAATATGTTTTGCAATTACATCAGAAAAGTGTATCTTGATTCCATGATTGCACAATAATAAGAAGGCATTAAAAATTAATTGTGGTAAATTAGACACCGTCTTTGTCTTTCTGCATTGTCTCAAAAGCTTTAAGTTCTTCATTCAGTCACAACTGAAAATAGTTTTTTCAACTTTTTCTGTCTAAGTGGAGCTAGAGTCTAAAATATCCATTCATCCATCCATCCATCCATCTATCCATCAATCCATTTTCTTTCACCGCTTTATGTCTTACTGCGGCTAACCTTCATTCCTCTCCTTTCCAGGACAAGCATCCACCTCTATAGCTTCTTCTCCACCTCTTCCCTGCTCTCACTGCAGATCACAATGTCATCTGCAAACATCATAGTCCATGGAGACTCCTGTCTAACCTCGTCTGTCAGCGTGTCCATCACCATAGCAAACAAGAAGGGGCTCAGAGCCAATTCCCGTATACAGTCCCACCTCCACCTTGAACTCCCCTGTCACACCTACAGCACACCTCACCACTGTCTTACAGTATTCATACATGTCCTGCACTCTAACATACTTCTTTGCCACTCCAGACTTCCTCATATAATACCACAGTTCCTCTCTGGGCACCCTGTCATAAGCATTCTCCAGATCTACAAGAACACAATGCAGCTCCCTCTGGCCTTCTTTGTACTTCTCTTTCAACATCCTCAACACAAATACTGCATCTGTAGCATGAAACCATACTGCTGCTCACAAATGCTCACTTCTGCCCTTAGCCTAGCTTCAACTACTACTCTTTCCCATAACTTCATTGTATGGCTCATCAGCTTTATTCCTCTGTAGTTGCCACAACTCTGCACATCACCTTTGTTCTTAAAAAATGGGCACCAGTACACTTTTCCTCCATTTCTCGGGCATCTTCTCACTATCTAAGATCCTGTTGAACAACCCAGTCAGAAACCCTACTGCCACCTCTCCTAGACATTTCCAAACCTCTACAAGTATATCATCATGACTGACTTCCTTTCCAGTCTTCATCCTCTTCAATGCCCTCCCCACTTAATCCTGACTAATCTTTGCTACTTCCTGGTCCACAACAGTCACCTCTTCTAGTCTTTGTTCTGTCTCATTTTCTACGTTCATCTACTCTTTCCATCCTCCCATCACACTACTGGCACCTTCAATAGACTTTCATCTCTATCCTTAATCACCCTAACCTGCTGCACATCCATCTCTGTCTCTCTGTCTTGCCAACCGGTATAGATCAGTCTCTCCCTCCTTACTGTCCAACCTAGCATACAAGTCATCATAAGCCCCTTAAAGTAACTTAAATTATACACATAAAAAGTTGTGATGTCAGAAGAGGTGCTGATGCCGGCAGAAAGCTGTGTTAAAGATCACTGTCCCAATTAGATAATTAGCTGACAAGCAAAAAAAGGGCCAGGAGCATTACCTTTTAATTTCCATGTTAAAACATATGGAGAAAATATCAGATGTCGAAAAGTGTGGCACAAAAAGGTGTCACAAAACATGTATGAAATCTTACTGCCAAGATGGCAATTTATCATGTGAAAAATTATATTAGGGCATTTATGTACAAATTTAGGAAATGACTTTGCTGGCACCCAGTACAATAGAGAATCACTTTCAAAATACTGCCTACACGTGAATGACACACAACAATCTTTTCACACAACCAACTGGCTTTAAAATTGTACCTAATGACTTAAAGATTTGGCTCTTGTTGATTATAGCCCAATCCAGCTTCTCATGTCATAAGGTAGGGATCTTCTACATATTGTGGTCCTCCTCTGTGGAACAAACCACCTGTTGATCTAGGATCAATCACAACCAAATCTAAGCCTAATCTCTTCTCCAACTGAAAGTTAGAAGGCATTGTGTGACCAGCGCCACCTATTCGAGTGTTTGTAGTAAGAGAAATTCAAACTGATTAAAGAGACCAGTGAAATACATAGCTGGTACCAATGTCACTCTTTACTGTGAAATGAATTAATATTTGATACATGAAGCCCATGTCAAAGGGGTTTTTATCATCTAAAATATTCTGTATTTTCTCATTACTATTTTTCAATGGCTTATTTCTACAGAGAAGAGGGACTGAAATTATAGGAGCCCAAAAACAAAATCAAACAACTTAGCTTCAATAACTATCATCCATGCAGCTTCACACAACACTGATAAGCCATCTTTCACGAGGTGCCTATGTCCATGGTGCTGCAACACCATCTCCATGCTAGATAAGCATAAGTCAGAACTTGATGTCACCGCCTTCAACACAATGATTGAGTGCTGCATGTACATAGTATTTTTTTCATTTACAATTAGTTTTTGTCCACAAACATAAACAAAAATAGACACTGTGAAGTCACTATAATGTGTGCATCTCAGGAGGCTTTCTGGCTGATGTTCATAAAAAAGCATGTCAAGATATAAAATATTGAATGTGATGCTATCTAAATGTTTTCCTTTTTGTGATTGACTTGTCCACACAAGGAAAGTAACACCACAGAGAAATACCTTGATGTCCAAAAATTTTAGGCATTTGAAAGAATTAAATAAGATTTGGTTGACATTCAGGGTGTGACAGCTGGCGGCCCACATAAAATCCTACCAGGCCAATGGCCTACATGTGAATGACACACAACAATCCTTTGATACAACCAATTGGCTTTAAAATTGACCTAATGACTTAAAGAATACTTTAAAAGAGAAGAGTATTTTTGAATATTTGTGACTGTTAGGAAAGGAGCCATTTTGACTGGATCATGTTCACAGAACCATTTTAAACTAGATTTAACTGGGAAAAGTTTTTCTTTTCTTTTTTTTTTGAAAGGCTATGTGGCACAATCTTCAGCTCTGACTCTTTCCAGTTTGCCAAAACTGCCACACAGTTTGGATTTCCTGGGGGTTTGGCTAGATCCCAGTGCAGAGTATCATGAAGAAAACATCTGCATGTTTTAGCAGGGTAAGGGCAGCGAAGCAGCAATAATTATCTTCCCCCTGGATGGTGAGGACCCTTGTTTTAGTCTATAAATATATAACACTATCTACTAAAACCGTATTTTATTATATCATGAGGAAAAAAAGAACTCTCAATTGAACAGTTTGACTGACCTAGTGTTGGTACGAAAAAAAGTAGAAAGAAAGCTGAGAGGCCTATTAACCAGACCCCTTACAAAGATGCTTAACCTCTTAGAACACTTACGTCAAGCCTTTGACTTTCCCTTTAAAATAAAATTTGAAGTTTGCACTTGGAGACTGCATTAAGTCATCAGTGAATTCAATCCACTGTGGAAAGGGAAACATATGGTCCTTCTATTAAAGAATCAAAAACCCTTGAAGTTTTGTAGGAGTGGGTGTGTATTGTCTCTGTCCACACAGAAATATGTTGACAGAGACAATGAAGGCTGTGTGTTTTCCCGTAGCGTTGCTACAATATGCACATTAGCAGTGTCTGTGTGGCAATGGGGCTTCTTGGTACCTCCTACAGAAAGGATAAGGATGAGAATACAAATGTCCTTCATTGTTAGGTGTGAAGGAGAACTCGACGCCAGTCCTTTCCTCTGACAGAAGCCTGAACAAATATAGAAGATGATGGCAAGTTGCAAAAACATTTTGAAGAATTTCACAAACTATATTGTTGGTACTTGATTTCTTCAGCAAGGTAATACAAAAGGCCTGCAACATTGGTGTCCGAATCTGCACTGAGGTTAAGGATTCTCATTTCATGTTTCAGAATTGATTCCAGTTTGGAAACACTCCCTCTTGTTACTTACCCTTGACATTTATCACACATTGCATCGCAGTCCAGAAAAGCTACCATTCATAATACTGAATTCATTAAATGAAAAACTGTTCATTGATGCAGGGAGTATCTTACACAGTTGAATAAGACTGTGAAATACCTCCTCATCTTCCATGTCTTAGCAGCACCATTTTGAATATTGATGATAAATATTTAACGCCAAGCCATAGAAAGAGGCTCTGAAGTTCAAGAAGGTATATAACGTGATGAATAAGATACCAGCGAACAAATTAGGAACAAGTGAGGAATAATTTGCCAGTTGGCTGTCATTTGATAGTTTTGTCCCAATAGAGTAGCTACTGATCAGGTAATGATTAGTTGGACGAACAGCTGTGGCTACTAGTTTTGGGTAGTATGAGCCGGGGGGTGCCATCCTTGGCAGACATGGTCATCTTGCCGTGGACTTGTAGCCGTGTCAGCTAGTGGTTCTTATTTTTTATGCAGGCTTGAGGTGCACTCTTATTTTACTGAGGAGGGCTTACTTGAGGGTTACACATCTAGTGAAAGTATAGAATTTAATTCTACAGGTTACCCATTTTTTGTTGTGGCAGTTAATGTAAAAACTGAGTTTTTAAAAAATGTGCATTACCACTGTTTAAGGGCATGCATTCTTTTTTATTTTGTTTATAGTGGTCTCACATTAATGCATTTTGACACGAAAGAAATAAAATATAGGACACACATTGAGCTGGTGAATTTTTTGAGCACCTCTGGAGAGGAAACCCTCCGATCAACAGACCGATCTGAAGACAGAGCCAGAGGGGGGAGTCGAGCTGGCGCAGCTGGGAAAGGACAGCAGACCTTCCATTTTCAGATGGGCGTGAATGTTATGATAAAAAGAGATTTGAGAATGTGAGAATCTGATGTTTCAATAAAGAAGCTAAATGTGAACTGGTAAAAGCCAAAGAGCTACTTGTTATAATCATAAGGTAATGACGGACCACTCAGCAACTGTTTTGGGTTATTTCTCAGTTTATTTTGGAGAGGGATTACAAGAGATACTAATAAGTAGGTAAATGGTAATTAATGATCCACCTCTAATTTGAACTACTAAGAATTTATCATGAATAGCTCATGAGAAAGTTATCATAATTCATTCATTCATTTTCTGCTGCTTCATCCGCCGTAGTGGGGAGCTAGAGCCTATCTCAGCTGGAAAGGGTGTGAGGCGGGGGACACTCCTGGCGTGACGCCAGTGCACCGCGGAGCCACACACAAAGACAAACAAACATGCACACACACAGTCACTCCTACGGACAATTTGGGACCGGCTAATCAACTTGAAGCGCATGCTTTTGGAGGTGGGAGGAAGCCGGAGAACCCGGAGAGAACCGACGCAGACATGGGGAGAGCATGCAAGCTCCGCACAGCGCAGGACTCGAACCTGGACCCGCCGTGTTGTGAGGCAACAACGCTACCCACTGCGCCACCGTGCCACCAGTCATCATAATGATAAACCCATTTCAAAATCATTACGTAATGATTCATTATGATAAGGTATTCCTGTTTACTACCTTCCTGACTCAACATGAACTATGTGTCCCCTTCCATGAAGAATTGTCAGGGTGGAAACCAGTAATGAGTCCTGAGTCAGTATTTCCCATGTTCTCCCTAATTCATTCATTAGTTGTTTATCATCTCATTTTTATTCAAAACTAAGAATAAGTCATCAAATAATGATTATATATTACGTTTAGATTTTAACCACCCGTATTTCAAGAGACAGTTATTGTTGACACCTTAGCTGATATGATATATCCTCCACATCAATTACACATTAATAATGACATAAATAAATTCTGACGGACAATATATGCACTGATAAAAAAGTCATGTTTTTGGAGCTACTTCCCAAACCAAACTGCCACTGGAGAAATATTACCATTCTTACCGTTCTTGAATATAAAAGTGATTTCAAATTGGTGTACATTTTCATCGCCTGGTTGTCATATCATGAGGATCGTTTAACTATTGATGGAAATTTGCACTCTCAGAGTGCTGTATAATTTCTATAATACCTTGTAGGCGCTAGGCTGACACCAGAAATGTAACACAGACAGACAGAAAGATGAGATGGAAACTGCCGCCATCGAGAAGACACGTGATCTTCTTGGCTTAACCTGCCTTTATTTGAATTTGGTCACAGAGCCAGCTGTAACACATCTGCCGCTGTCAATGATAATTATGAGATATAGAGCAGATGGATGGAGGGGAGACACTGCATATACGCGTTTGCTTCTCCAGCACGTCTGTGTGGACAGAGATAGCAGCTTTAATTGCTGCATGTCAGTGGGTACACAATGAAAACATGCGCTTGTTGGCAAGCAAACAGTTTGAACGGTGAAGGAAAGGCCAGTCAACTCAGTGCACTTTGTCCAGCTCTGCTCGCTTGACCTGAGAGCACCTGAAAGATAAGTAAGAGTGCTGCACTCATTTAATGCATAGTGTGCTCTAATGAGAATACATGATGTTATAGGAAGTCTAAGTTCCTCTGCTGGAATGTGTTTTTTTCACAAGGGACTTGATTAAAGTTGAACTCCTGCCTAATTTCTTGATGGCTTGTGCTGTAAACACTCAGAGATTTCTCTGTCTTTAGTGATTTTAATATCAGCCTTACAGTTTCTTGTTCCCATGCAAAAGTTTAACGGCTGAAAAGAAATGAATTTAGTCTTACAAATCATGTAAAACCCATAAATTCTTCCCTTCATCAATTTGAACACAGCACAATATAAATTCCCATATGACTAAGAAAACTGAGTCCATAGGGATTTGCAGAGACATGCAATGTAAGCCAAGAACATTTCAGTCCTTCGTAAATTGTTTCTGTGCATTTCAGTAAAACTAGCATGAGCAAAAAAATAAAATAAATTATAAATTTGTCCCTCTCACCCTTGTGGGGTGGTATCTGTGTGTCATCCTCAAGCTCTGGTCCTCTACCAGAGGCCTGGGAGTCTGAGGGTTCTGCGCAGTATCTTAGCTGTTCCTAGGACTGCGCTCTTCTGGACTGAGGCTTCAGATGTTATTCCAGGAATCTGCTGGAGCCGCTCTTCAAGTTTGGGGGTCACTGCCCCAAGTGCTCCTACTACCACGGGGACCACATTAACCTTGACCTTCCACATCTGTTCCAGCTGTTCTTTCAACCCTTGATATTTCTCAATCTTTTCATGTTCCTTCTTCCTGATGTTGGCGTCAGCTGGAATCGCCACATCTATCACCACTGCTCTCTTCTGCTCTTTGTCCATCACCACTATGTCCGGTTTGTTAGCCAGCAGCTGTTTGTCGGTCTGGAAGCTGGAGTCCCACAGGATCTTAGCCTTGTCGTTCTCAACCACCTTCGGTGGTATGTCCCATTGGGATTTGGGTACTTCTAGTCCATACTGGGTACAGATGTTCCTGTACACTATCACAGCTACTTGGTTGTGCCTTTCCATGTATGCTGAGCTGGCGAGCATTTTACACCCTGCTACCACATGCTGGACTGACTCTGGGGCTTCTTTACATAGCCTGCACCTTGGGTCAGATCTACTGTGGTAGCTTTTGGCCTCTATTGCTCTTGTATTTAGGGCCTGTTCTTGTGCTGCCATGATCAGTGCCTTTGTGCTGGCTGTCAGTCCAGCTTTATTCAGCCATTGGTAGGTCTTCTTGATATCAGCCACTTCCTCTATCTGACGGTGGTACATGCCATGTAGGGGCTTGTCCCTCCATGTTGTCTCCTCCTCCTCCTCTTCCTCCTCAGGTTTCTGTTGTCTAAGGCATTCACTGAGCAGTTCATCTGTTGGGGCCATCTTCCTGATGTACTCTTGGATTTTTGATGTCTCATCCTGGACAATGGCCAGGATGAGACATTATATATATATATATATATAATGTATTCAAATAATGTAGCCACAAGAGGGCACAAGCTAGTGTTTTATTAAGCCGGTCCCAAGCCCGGATAAATACAGAGGGTTGTGTCAGGGAGGGCATCCAACATAAAACTTTGCCGAATCAAACATGGGAATCCAATCTATGACTTCCACGCAGGATTGGTCGAGGCCTGAACCGGTGTGGATACGGCCTCGACAGATGACCGCCATTGGTGCTGTTCACCTACAGGGTGCCGGTGGAAATCGGACTACTGTTGGAAGGAGAGGAGGAAAAAATGTTCATTGGAAGAGAGAGAAGACGAACAACAAGAGTATAGAACTGAGAGTTGGGACGTTGAACGTTGGAACTGAAAGGAAAAGGTAGAGAGTTGTTGACATGATGCAGAAGAGAAAGGTAGACATACTATGTGTCCAGGAGACCAGGTAGATAGGTAGCAAGGTTAGACATCTAGGAGGAGATTTCAAGTTGTTCTAGCATGGTGTAGATAGGAAGAGAAATGGAATTGGAGTTACCTTGAAGGAAGAGTTCCTTAGGAATCTCCTGGAGGTAAAAAAAAAAAAAAAGTGTCAGATAGAGTGATGAATCTGAAGCTAGAAATCAAAGGTGTGATGTTCAATGTTGTTAGTGGATGTAGGATGTGAGCTGGAGGAGAAGGAGAAATTCTGGTTGGACTTTGATGAAGCCATGCAGAGCATACCTACAAGTGAGAGAGTTGTCATTGGTGCAGAATTCAATGTACTGTGTTGGTGCAGGAAACAGGGGTGATGAGGAGGCGATGGGCAGGTTTGGTATCCGCTACACACATGGGGTGTGTAGCGGCGAACAGCGGTTTCGTCAGCTGATGCGCGGGCGCATAACCACGGCGGTATTGCAGCGCACAGAATCTGCCAAACCCCAGTTGTAAATATTGCATTTTTGTTATTGAGTACTCGGCAGAGCACGTACGCACCCATTTTCACCTTGGTAGTCCCGGATAAAGTTTGTGTGTAATTCTGTAGAGTTCGGCCATTCATTTTGGACATTTAAAGTAGTTTACATATAGTTGTGTATAATTGCAGCGATGAGCGCTCCCAGCTCATCAGCTGGGGCGTGAGCATGTTGATTACTCACCTATGTCAAATCAAGCAGAGAAAAGAGACATTCATGTTCCCCACAGAGCGTGCATTACGTACTAACAAAGAGCTGAACGGACTGCCGGTAAGATCACTTTTATTTTTATGTGTGGATGTAAGGTATCTGAGGCGTGGGTGAAGTTATTTGTAGCGCCCGGTGCTGTGTGTAAATGTTGGTTGGTGAGGAAGAGTCAGTGTAACTTGTTTGGTCCGAATACAATATTGTAGCAGTAAGAGTACTACAGATGCAGTATTTGCTCTGAGGATGTTGATAGAGAAGTACAGAGAAGGCCAGAGGGAGCTGCATTGTGTTTTTGTAGATCTAGAGAAAGCTTATGACAGGGTGCCCAGAGAGGAACTGTGGTATTGTATGAGGAAGTCTGGAGTGGCAGAGAAGTATGTTAGAGCAGTGCAGGACATGTATGAGGACTGTAAGACAGTGGTGAGGTGTGCTGTAGGTGTGACAGAGGAGTTCAAGGTGGAGGTGGGACTGCATCAGGGATCAGCTCTGAGCCCCTTCTTGTTCGCTATGGTGATGGACAGGCTGACAGACGAGGTTAGACAAGAATCTCCATGGACTATGATGTTTGCAGATGACATTGTGATCTGTAGTGAGAGCAGGGAACAGGTGGAGGAGAAGCTAGAGAGGTGGAGGTTTGTCCTGGAAAGGAGAGGAATGAAGGTTAGCCGCAGTAAGACAGAGTACGTGTGTGTGAATGAGAGGGACCCAAGTGGAAGAGTGAGGCTACAGGGAGAAGAGATCAAGAAGGTGGAGGATTTTAAGCACTTAGGGTCAACAGTCCAGAGCAATGGAGAGTGTGGAAAAGAGGTGAAGAAGCGTGTACAGGCAGGATGGAACGGGTGGAGGAAAGTGTCAGGTGTGGTGTGTGATAGAAGAGTATCAGCTAAAATGAAAGGAAAGGTGTACAAAACTGTGGTGAGACCAGCGATGTTGTTTGGTCTAGAGACAGTGTCACTGAATTAAAGACAGGAGAAAAGAGCTGGAGGTAGCAGAGATGAAGATGTTGAGGTTCTCTCTGGGAGTGACCAGGAAGGATAGGATCAGGAATGAGTACATCAGAGGGACAGCACATGTTAGAGGTTTTGGAGATAAAGTCAGAGAGGCCAGACTGAGATGGTTTGGACATGTCCAGAGGAGAGATAGTGAATATATTGGTAGAAGGATGCTGAGTTTTGAACTGCCAGGCAGGAGGCCTAGAGGAAGACCAAAGAGGAGGTTTATGGATGTAATGAAGGTAGTTGGTGTGAGAGAAGAGGATTCAAAGGACAGGGCTAGATGGAGGAAATTGATTCGCTGTGGCGACCCCTGAAGGGAAAAGCCGAAAGTAAGAGAAGAAGAAGACTGTTTATATTTAAGTTTTATACCGTTTATATTTTAGTTATAGTTTAGTTTATAAGTCCTGTTAGTGCTGCATGTGTCTGTTAGTGTGAATATATATATATATATATATATATATATATATATATATATATATATATATATATATATATATATATATATATAATGTCCCTCTCACCCTTTCAGGGTGGTATCTGTGTGTCATCCTCAAGCTCGGGTCCTCTACCAGAGGCCTGGGAGTCTGAGGGTTCTGCGCAGTATCTTAGCTGTTCCTAGGACTGCGATCTTCTGGACTGAGGCTTCAGATGTTATTCCAGGAATCTGCTGGAGCTGCTCTTCAAGTTTGGGGGTCACTGCCCCAAGTGCTCCTACTACCACGGGGACCACATTAACCTTGACCTTCCACATCTGTTCCAGCTGTTCTTTCAACCCTTGATATTTCTCAATCTTTTCATGTTCCTTCTTCCTGATGTTGGCGTCAGCTGGAATCGCCACATCTATCACCACTGCTCTCTTCTGCTCTTTGTCCATCACCACTATGTCCGGTTTGTTAGCCAGCAGCTGTTTGTCGGTCTGGAAGCTGAAGTCCCACAGGATCTTAGCCTTGTCATTCTCAACCACCTTTGGTGGTATGTCCCATTTGGATTTGGGTACTTCTAGTCCATACTGGGTACAGATGCTCCTGTAAACTATCACAGCTACTTGGTTGTGCCTTACCATGTATGCTGAGCTGGCGAGCATTTTACACCCAGCTACCACATGCGGGACTGTCTCTGGGGCTTCTTTACATAGCCTGCACCTTGGGTCACCTTGGGTCACCCTGCATCTGTTGGCCTCTATTGCTCTTGTACTTAGGGCCTGTTCTTGTGCTGCCATGATTAGTGGCTCTGTGCTGTCTGTCAGTCCAGCTTTATCCAGCCATTGGTAAGTCTTCTTGATATCAGCCACTTCCTCTATCTGACGGTGGTATATGCTGTGTAGGGGCTTGTACCTCCATGTTGTCTCCTCCTCCTCTTCCTCCTCAGGTTTCTGCTGTCTAAGGCATTCACTGAGCAGATCATCTGTTGGGGCCATCTTCCTGATGTACTCTTGGATTTTTGATGTTTCATCCTGGACAGTGGCCCTGATGCCCACTAGTCCTCAGCCTCCCTCTTTCTACTTAGTGTACAGCCTCAGGGTACTGGACTTGGGGTGAAACCCTTCGTGCATGGTGAGGAGCTTTCTAGTCTTAATGTAGAAATTTTTGCCTTTCAGTTTGAAGCCCTGTTTCAGATGAGTAATTTTGTGTTTACGATTCTGGAATTTTACCAGCACTGCAGGTGGTCTCCTCTAGATGGTTATGGATAACATGTCTTAATCTGGTCCGGATCTATAGTTATCTCCAGATCCCTCAGTTGAGAACTCATTTGTTGCTCCATAGTCTCGATGTCAGCACTGTGCTCATTTCCCTCTCCTCTGGCCACAGCATGTGTGTAATTCTTCGGCTTGAGTTTGATGCCAGTGATGATCACATTTATATGAATTATTTGTTCCAAATTATCCATTCTTTGTTGTCTCTGTTCTAAGACAACAATTCTTCGGTCTTTTTCATTCATGTCCCCCTTTATTTTCTTCATTTTGTCCTTCATTTCTTCCATTGCGTCTAGCACCGGTTCTAACTTTTCTTCCAACTTTTTATCAAAGTCACTCCTTAACTTATCAAACTCACTCTTTAACTCGCTCTTTAATTCTTTCATAGAAGAGACCATCTGGTCTAGAGTATCCTTCGATTTTTCTCTTCCTCTCGTCATTTTGCAGGAAATCAGTGAAAGTCAGAATGAGCATGAGTGAGTTAGATAGCGACAACACCTTCAAGAAATCACTGACTTATTGCGTATGAATACTCGATCACGTGACTCTTTATTCAATCAGGCCTCTATCACTGAGGATCAAACTCCGCTATGCTTCCTTTTGGCACCTGCAAGCAAACCTTGAGTAGGTTTGTCTGACCCAACTGTCGGACTAAAGGGATGAGCAGCCTTCCTCCTTCCTACATAGATGTCAGTGCTTTTTCTTCCTCCTTTGTGTCATCTTCTTCAGCTGTTCTTTTACATCACAATGTTTTTGCTCTTGTTAGTGCTCCGTTGGTTGGGATGTATTCCCACATCTGGGCCAGGATCCAGAACCAATGTGCATTTCAATCCAAATTGAGGTCTGTGTGTGTGTCTGTGTTTAACTGCTCAGCCTGATAATGTTATTATGCCCTGTGTAAACCCCTGGTAATAATCTTGTTTTGGGAATTTAAACATGTGTTGCTGCAACAGCAGCCCTATCTCGGCCTACCTCTGTTTGTCTATCCAACATGAGGGTCTGGTTTGCCCAAATCGTGTTGACATCAAACTAAATGTGAGCTTGATGTATGTATGCATATTAATGAAGTCATTTATTTACTAGCTGATTTACATTGGAGAGCAGATAGGTCCTACATCAAAGGAATTTCAAAATACTTTAGAAGATTTGCAAATTTGATTAGACAAGATGTTTATTCTTCTCGCATGTTGAAACATTTGGCCCTAAACTTCATTTAATCCTAATTCCTTCATTAGACAAATTTGACTGTTGCTGCTCCCATGCTGATGCAATTTGATAAGCACATGCATAAAAAAACCCAAACATTTGCATGTGAGTGTATGAATAAAATATAGCCTCAAACACATCTATTAGTTACTGTGTGGAGCTCATCCTATTAATTTGCTTCTTAACTGGGAGTCACTAAAACATCATCTATATGTCTGGCTGTTTCTCGTCTCGAGGGAGGAATGTGCAGAGCCTGGAAGAGGCAGGACAGATTCAGGATTTGTATTCGACAGGAGACATCTTTAGGAGGAGTGTGTCTGGTCTCCCTGACGCTCAGTGAGTCTCAGTGGGAAAGAGGCAGGAGCTCGCCGTTTTGGAGGAAAAGACTTATCAGATTTATTGATCCCGGGGTCATATAGAGAGCATAGTCTTTCCCCTCTTGTATAAAACAGGGCTTTTATTGACATCAAGGTTGCAACAGGTGATGATGTAATCAGTGCAAGAGAAGACTTACAAATGTCTTTGTTTTAATTTTTAAATATTTAAGGAGACTGTGATGTACTTGACGGCCACAGACGGCAAACACACAACTGTGGCTCTTCTTAAGCCACGGACGGCAGATTAGAGCATTACAGCCAATGTATGTCAAATCTTTTGGATGAACATTTCACTTTCACATCACTGGGAAAATGAATTATGCACATATTGTTGCACTCAGCATGTGTAGAACATATGATCTGCTTCTGATTCACCCTGGCACAATGGTATTATTACACTTTTGTTTTGCTCAATCTAGTCAGAAATAAACATTTCTATTTTCATGAAATGTCAGCCAGTACAATAACAATTATAATGGGTCTGAATAGAAAAAGGCAAACAAAGGGAGGCTTTTGAAAAGCATCTTTTTTAGAAAAGTTTGAAAGTGCGTTTTGGAACCAAGAGCAGTCATTTAGTTCTTTCGGTTTCTAGGGAGTGTTAAAAGGACTATGTGGAACTGAAATCTAACTTGTCTTAAACCATCCTGCAAGGGTTACCGTATTTTCCGCGCCATAAGGCGCACCTAAAAGTCTAAAATTTTCTCATAAACCCATGGTGCGCCTTATAATCCGGTGCGTCTTATATATGGATTAATATTCATATTAATATTGGTTACAAACATGATCGCTGAAAAAAAGACAGCAGTCTGGCTGCCAGTCATACCGCACTCCACCACCAGAGGAGCATCCTCACAAGGCACTCGGACCTACGCCCCCTAACAACGGTAGTCAAGGGCGTCACCGAAGTCCCGGCTCTGACTGAGCTGCTCTCAGACTGTAGAGCAGACTGTAGGAGCACCGGTGATTACGTAGCAAAACATAAGGAACTTTCAACAACTCTATTAATAAAGTTTGGTTGACTGACTGATCTCAGTATTTCCTAACTATTTCGTGTCGGAAATAACCCAATTTAAACTTAATTGGTCATTGTCATTGTGCTGTCATCTGGAATCGAGCGACGGTCCATTCTATTAGTCTGTGGAAACACACGGAGAAACTGGCATAAAGGTGAATAAAAGACCCTCAAAGCTGAACTTCCAGCGTTTTCTGAAATTTCAAGAGCAGAGTCACTGCTAGACAAAGGTGCCAGCGGGTGTGCTGCAATTGATTTACAAATGTAGTTGATAGCTCTGGGCGGGCGGCGGAAGGGTGCATTTAGGTTTGTGTATTCTGTCTGCAGCGACGTGCTGTGAGATTCACGGCGGTGAGACACCAACGTTAAAGTCAGTTTTAGGAGTAAAACAGCATCATATTTGCCAGTAAATTAGCAGCCTGACATTAAAAAACTAGTTAATAATTCTTTAGGACACACAGCAGCAAATAGCTGCACCTCACCTCCAACTGGACTACCAATCGATCGAAACAATATTTAATTAATAAACGAAGACGAACGTCGGAGCTTAAATATCTGCTTCGAACTTCAGATCAGGAAATAATCCGCTCTGTACGACTGTACTCGTAATGAATTTAACCAGTTTTTAATGTCAGGTTTTTTAATATGCGTGTTGACTTCTTTCTAAGATGGCAAAGTAATCAAGTGATCAGGTTTCCTTGATGAGGCTCAGAATGGCTTATTGACATAACAATAAGGGCCATTCAAAGGTAGTCAGGAAGTCATGAATGCAATCATTACTGTCTGAGCAGCGCAGCTCTATCTAGTGGATGAATTGCGCAACTACAGCCGCTGCAGTTTATCAAATAAATTGTATTTATTTTTTATTGAGTGCGCATTATAATCCGGTGTGCCATATATATGAAATAAATTATAGAACAAACCAATTATTGAGGGGGTGCCTTATAGTCCAGTGCGCCTTATAGTGCGGAAAATACTGTATATAGAAACTTCTTCTTCTTTTCCCTTCGGCTTTTCCCTTCAGGGGTCGCCACAGCGAATCAAACTGTATATAGAAACTAAGCTGGTTGAAAAAGACCACTGGAGAACAGACTGAAGTTTTTTGTTGTTGTTGTTGTTATTGCTATTTTTGAGAAAGCAGTGACCAAGAAAACCAATTTATGCGACTGGTCAGACAAAGATTGGTGTCATACAGGCATGACTTCTCTTTAGCCTGAAAAAAGTGGGAAGTCACTGGGTTTGAGATGAGCTGTGTAGATTCCCATTAGCCTGGATGCATGTGTACCAACGGTGTGACAATGTTCAATACCTAAATTTCCTGAACTTTACCTGTCTCTGGAGCCTCACCGGACAACACTTTTTAATCCTGCTATCTGAGACTAAAGTCTCCATTCTTGTTAAAAACCACCTACACACACACACACACACACACACACACACACACACACACACACACACACACACACACACACACACACACACACACACACACACACACACACACACACACAAAGTTAATACCAACATTTTAATTTGAAGACCTTAAATTATCTTGTTTTATTTTCAGAGTGTGCTGCTTTGGGTTGCGGAGGTGGAGCCACATACCAGACCACATTCATTGGCCATTTACTTTTCAGCACTAGATGTGGCAGTAGCCACAAAAGGATTCTGACACCCCCTGCCCCCCTTTTGTTGTAGCCACATGAGGAGCAGTGCCTGTTTTTGTTCAGCCATGGAGGTATGTCAGTTCAAATGAGTGTGAGCAAGGAATTCTTTCCCACATGTCCATTTCTCACTATGTGCCTCAGACGATGTTGATTTCAAGGCTTTGATGTAGGAGTTGTTCTGTGCAACAAAGATGAGAGTGGATGGTGGCTTTCAGTAAGAATAAAATCAGTAATATTTCCTGGGATCAGTAAGAGGTGCCAGCAAATATTACAGAGGTGTGGTTTGGGTCTGAGGTGTTTTTAACCGGGGCCAACAAAAAAAGCTGAAGTGGACGGATCATGACTTCCAATCAGATATGAGTTGGACATAATTGAGCTTTAAATTTGTTTTTTTTATTTCTTTTTTTGTGTTGAGGCGATAGGGTGGTACTGGTTTAGTATGAACCACATGAAGGCTGGTATGACGCTGGGTTGCAGAGGCCAGCAAGATGTTAATTCAGAGGGGATTACAAAATGTCATTGAAGACGCAATGAATTTATGTAAAACTGTTATGTGCGCTAATTAAAAAAGGGTTATAGTAATAAATAAATCATAATACAAATACATCAATGATGACCACATGGAGAAAGTCAACTGACTTTGTCCTTTACCACACATCTAAAACTCATTAAGTGTGGAAGGCAATAAATGCCTTGCCTGAAGCTTAAAATACATTACATTTAATAGAGTCTTATCCTATGAGATCTGATTGGCCTCCAAAATTACCTTACAACACATTGCCTTTCTCATAAAAAGGCAGTTCTGAACATTTTTTAAAATATCGCATTTCAAAACAGAATGGACAAATGAGTGAAAGACCTTAACGCTCTATACGAGGGGTCACCAAATGGCGGACCGCGGTCCGGATCAAGACTGCGTTATGGTTCTGTCCGGACCTGTGACCACTACATGATAAATTCACGAGAATAGATTTTCTTGGAGCACTTTTTCTGACGGTCGCGGCTACAGACGGCGGACGCTGCTCCTCCAATTAATATGATAATAGTACCACTCACTTCAGCCAATCGGATTGGTTTCTTTACCCTGCACTGTCAGCGCACCTGAAAGTGCCACAGCCTGCTGCCGCTCTGAGTTTACCGTTACAGTGGAGCACAGAGGAAGAGAGACAGTGAAAACAGCATAGCTTAATCCAAACAAAGGGAGTTTAATGAGGAAAACCGATGGTTAATGTTGCGGTCTCCAAACAACTTAATAATAATAATCAATGGCTTGGAAATGGAGACTCCAACATAAAAGAAGGACACCACAAAAATAAAAGTTAACGGTTTTTATTAACATTTTCCCACAAGACACAAGTTTGTAAATAATCAACAGCCCTTAAGGCAACTTAATAAGGGAACTTTACCAAACCAAAAGGGACCTGGAGATGCCTGCAAACTCAAAAGAATGGAGTGGGGGCGCAGGCCACCCCCTATAGGAACGTCGAAGCTGGCCCCCCTACCTACCAAAACTAAATTAAAAACTAAAAACTAACTGAAAACAGGACCCCAGTCATTTCCAGGCCAAAGGAAGAAGAACTAAAGTTACAAAACAAAGAATCATGTCTGTGGGAGCTGTGGCTTGGTCTGTGTCTGCTGAGTAAATTCATTGGCTGGCTTTTGTAGAAGTCTGGTAATTGGGGCAGCAGTGATTGGGATCTGATGCAGGTGTCTGCCAGCCTGATAAAAGAAGAAACAATGTTTAGTACAGTTAAGGAGAAGTAGGGAGTGTGATGTCATGACCATCCGCAACAGTTAACAATGAGTGGACTGATAAATTTATGTCTATTCTTCCGTCAGGCAGTTGAAAACTATCGTGCCTCATTTGCGCCGAACACGTAGCATTAATTAAAAGTGGTAATGTGAAGCACCGTGTTGAAACAAAGCACAGAGCTTTTGAGCAAAGTTATCTCCTGAAGTCCAAGCTAAGGGCAAAATAACCAAGCAAAATTCGAATGAATGTTCACTAAAGGCATTGTGGATTTTGGGGCAACATAGAAAATCTTTTGGTGATGGGACAGTTGTGAAGGAGTGCTTAACCGCTGTGAGAAACAAACAAATCCTGATGTTAGCTTCAACAGCAAAAAGAAAATCAGAAATATTAACGGATAATGAGCCTGTTTCATGAAGGCAGGGTTAACATACCCTGAGGTAAACCTGTGATTCTGGGTTACTTTACCCTGAACTTGGATAACCAGAAATTTCGGTTTCACAAACGCTTTTCAGGGTTAGTTGTTTAACCCAGAGTAAGATGACCCGCAGTTTAACAGGTGCGACAACACGAAAAAAAGCCATCACCAATGGAGCCCCGATTCAACAATTCACCATGACGACGGACGACACGCGCACCCTAACACTTTATGACAGTCGAAGTACAGATTTTAATTTATGCAAATGAAGACTTTGAGGAGATTTTTAGAAAAACGAGGAACAGCGATACAGCTTCAAAGAAGAGAGAGATGGCGTGGGAGTGAATTGCTGCTCAAGTCAATGCGCAAATTTAAACATAGTCCATTGCACTCACGGTAAAAATACGTAGGTTAACGGCTTCAATAATAGTTTATTAATTTATTTTATTTATGTGCGATCCAGTGGGGGGAGAACCGCACATGTCAGCAGCTGAGAGAAGTCTAAAAACATTGTTCACACAGGTCAGACTTCTGCCTCATCTCATTAGGGATCCTCCTTATACTCATTATGTGTGATATTGTACAGTAAATATTAGGTGGACGTTTGACTCCCCGGTTATTTTATTGCCAACATAATGCTCTTTTCACGCACACAAATGTGCTCTCATCTATATCAAGTTGTGTTTGATAACGCAATATATTTAAACGTTTTATTGTGTAAATAAAACAGTAAATCGGCATATGCAAGTTACAAAAACAGTTGAGAAGGATATTCATACCATTGGGTATACCTATATTATATAAGAAATGAAATGAAGAGCTGACATGTAGCTCGTTTTCAGGGTTTCCTTGATACAGTAATTGAAATTACTGTAGAAATTAACAAGAAATTGAAGAAAACAAAGGTGGTCTAATATTTTATGTTACTGATTTATCTCTTCCTATTGCTTAACATTCTGGTGCAAAACAGAGTGACATTTATCCTCTACTGAAGTACACTGCCTGGCCAAAAAAAATGTCGCTGTCAAAAAAGTCACACCCTCTCAAATTTTGTTGGAATGCATTTAGCTTTGATTACAGCATGCATTAACTGTGATATTGTTTTGATGAGTTAATGCAATATCACAAGGGTTATTTCCATCCAGTGATGTGGTATTTTCTTCATATTTTTCATCAAGATCTTGCATTTATGATGATGGGGTCTGACCATTATGTAAAGCCATCTCCAGCACTCATTGAGATTATTGTTTCAGAGAACTTCAAAGAATTTAAAGTCTGGACTCTGTGGTAGCCAATCCATGTGTGAAAATTATGTCTCATGCTCCCTGAGCCTCTCCCTCACAATTTTAGCCCAATGAATCCTGACATTGTAATCTTGGAATATGCCCGTGCCTTTGGAGAGGAAATAATCCATTGATGGAATAACCTGGTCATTCACTATATTCAGGTAATCAGCTGATGTCTTTCTTTGAACACACACTGTTGCTGAACCTAGACCTGACCTGAACGGGCATATTCTAAGATGACAAAGAAATATAACATCACTGGATGGAAATAACTCTTGTGATATTGCATTAACTCATCAAAACAATATCACAGTTAATGCATGCTGTAATCAAAGCTAAATGCAGTCCAACAAAATATGAGAGGGTGTGACTTTTTTGACGGCAACATTTTTTTTGGCTGGGCAGTGTATTAATACATTGTCATCCTTTTTTACAGAGCATGGATGGACAGTAGCAGAAGGGTCCCAACTGCACAGATCATCACAGTGAAATAGACGCTCATTGACCACCAGCGATTCATTCTGTGGAATTCATATGCAACTACTGTATGTTTTGCAACTATGTCCTCCTAATGTATTCCCATCTATCTGCTGAAAAAGTTTATAGAATTCACTTTCTAAAAAAATACAGAAAATAGAAATTGTTTACTAGAACTTCCAGATTAGGAGGGCATCTGGACGTAGAAATACTGGAGCACAATTTAGTGGTGGGTAATGGTCACAGGTGAATCATGTTAACTATTAGAATGTTGACTACTACTGACTAACGATACAAAAACTAAAATTGTATTTGTCAGAAATAAAGATGAACAGACCTCCACATCAGAAATGTAGTCAGCAGTATCACACATGATCTGGACAGATGTTTGTTTGTCTATGATGCAGTCTTTGACATGTTGAAACAATGTTCAGTCTACATGTACGTTGATGGGAATGTGGGTACCATCTGTGCAGCCAATTACATTGGGAAATCCTAAAAGAAATTGAAGTTAATAATCCAATTCTGAGGTTGTAGCACAATGTCATTCAGAGAATATCATGTCAAATTCATTTATCAGATTTCTACATCATTCACCTGCAGTCCTGTGGAGCTCCTCTTTGATGATTCTGATGGGTTTATCTCCAGGGAAATAGAAAAACTGGGGTAAAAGTTTCATGGCAAGGTGCACTGAGCATCTCCCACATTGGATAGAAAAACTACCATTTGCAAATAAAAAATACAAAACTGACCGGACCACTACCTACACACAGCACTGCTTCAGATGTAAGGATGGATCAGGTCGTGGATGTGTATGTGTGTGTGTGTGTGTGTGTTGGTGTGTGTGTGTGTGTGTGTGTGTGTGTGTGTGTGTGTGTGTGTGTGTGTGTGTGTGTGTGTGTGTGTGTGTGTGTGGGTGTGTGTGTGTGAGTGTGAGTGAGTGATGGATCAGGATGTGAACTGGTACCGATCATAAAGAGAACTGTGGATATGACGGGACATCTGAATGAGATACAAAAATATTTAATTCTCTGTGGATTAATACGGAAACTCCATCAAGGGGCTCCACATCAAACGGACATGCCATGTTCGCCTCTAAAATACCTCTGCGTCACACAGAACCAGGAAATGAAGCCGTGCGAGCAGCGGTGAAAGGGGGTGGAGTCAGAGGAAACCATGGGTTTGTGGAATAAAACCTGCTACCGACCAGGTTAGGTTCAGAGAGTGTTACTGAGGTAACAAACCCAGAGGTTCAGTTTACCTCGCTACGTGAAACAGGTCGGGGTTACTGCTCTAACTCTGGGTTAAGTTACCTCCCTTTGTGAAACCGAAAACCCTGGTTTTCCCTGATTTCAGAGTTAACTTACCCAGAGTTTCCACTAAACCTGCTTTGTGAAATGGGCCCAATGTCCTAATGACACAGCTTGATGCAGCTATTCAGAGAGCACCATGCATATCTTTGGCCATTGATGAGTCTACAGATGTTCCCTGGCAATGACCAGCTTTTGTGTGTGTCAGATTCCTTCACAAAGACAAGGAGCTCTTTGAAGGGTGTTACACCATTAACACACACAAGACGAGAGGACTTACTGTATATGCAGCAATAAAGGAGATGCTGACAAAGAGGGGCATATATCTGAAGTGGTTGGTCTGTCACCACAGATGAGGACAACCCAGGTACCATTCCTCACCACTGTCTCATCCATCAGACTGTATTCTGTGCCACTCTATGCAAAAATGTTGTTGAAGTAATGAGCACAGCGATGAAACTCATCAACTTCCTTAGGACATCCTCAACCCTTCAGCATTGCCTCCTGAGAGGATTTCTGGAAGCTGTTGAGGCAAAAGCCAATGACCTGCCACTGCACAACAACATGAAGTGGCTGAGTAAAGGCACTGCACTGGAATGGTTCTTGTCTATTCGAAAAGAAATAGCTTTTTATCAGGGCAAGAGTCATAGAGTAACACAGTTTTCACTCTTTTTGAAAGATGAGAACAGGATGAACATGGTTGTCATTACATCACATCTCAGTGAGATAAATTTAAAGCTGTAGCGTCAGAATTACTCAGTTTCTAAACTTCACTAAAAGGTTCAACAGCTTCGGCCCTAGGCAGCAGCTCCTCCTGCTAATCCAGAATCCAAGTACTGTTCTAAGCTCACCAATGAGCAGCTACTTGTCTGCATAAGAATGGCACTGAGTCCATTATGACCAAGATTTAAATGACTGGCATGCCATTTTGATGCCCTTTTCTCTCATGAAGGAAGTTCTGTAAGCATTTTCCCCCTGAAAGAGCCACTTTTTATGAATGCTTTCTGAAGATGTTGATGTTTTTACATCCCGCTTTAAAGCGGTGATGTATTGTAGTTGTCAGCGTTTGTGTGTTTGTCTGTTCGTCCGTTTGTCCGTCCATCCGTTAGTTAGTCCACTACATATCTTCACAAGATGAAACAAAAAGCACATTACTCGGGCGGCAAAGGGGATGAAAATAAGATGATGACCTTGACCTTGAGAAAACTAGGTCAAGGTCAAATTTTAACTTTTTCACACTCAGGAACTGGATAATATACAAAGAAGAGGGAGAAGGCCAGTGTGAGTAAAACCGTAGGTGAGCTAGTGCTTTGATCTATGAAAGTATGTCAGAGCACTATCTTTGATCTTTGACCTATGCAAGTAGGTCAGGGTCCATCCATTTTCTTCCGCTTTATGTGCCATAGTGGATCACAGGGAGCTGGAGCCTATCCCAGCTGGCATAGGACATGAGGCGGGGGACACTCCGGGCACAACGCCAATTCGGAGCCACACACAAAGACAGACAACCTCGCACACACACACTCACTCCTCTACGGGCAATTTGGGACCAGCCAATTAATCTGAAGCACATGTTTGTGGAGGTGGGAGAAAGCTGGACAAAGAAAACCCACACAGACATGGGGAGAACATGCAAACTCTGCACAGAGCGGGACTCGAAACCCGGACCCCCCGTGTTGTGCGGTGACTGCGCTACCCCCTGCGCCAGGGTAAAATTTTGAATTCAAGCGTGTCGCGGGATTTTGCAATCTGTGTCTGCATTGGTTCTTGTTTTACTTGAATTGTAGGGCTTCAATTCTTTAGGCTGGGAAGTCTTTAACTTACGAGAAAAATAGTTTTTCAGCTCTGTTTTGCACATTTTCTTTAATTCTGAGGTTTGTGTGTGTTCTTTAAATGTATTTGCCTTCGTCTACTTCTATTTATGGTAAAAGAGCTAGCTGTGCACTCAGTTAAATATATAAATAAATATAATAAATATCCTGCATTGGAAATTGATAATAACTGAAAAGGTGGACATATGGTCGGACTATACAACACAAAATGAACTTGGGTTCGGACCTTTTATGAAGAAGAAATTTTGATAACGGGACCTTAGTGACATTTAATTGAATACCCCTGCTCTATACCGTAGCTGTATATTCATGTTACAAGGAAAAATAGAGGAATTACAATAGGTGCACCAATCATAAAGCACTTTAACCACAAATTATAACCACCACATCAGTTTTTCTATACAGTGATACCTCTACTTAAGAATGTCTCTACTTACGAAATTTCCCAGCAGGAAAATGTTACCTCTACTTACGAAAGAAATTTCGACTTACGTACTGTAAAAACACAGTATCGGCTGATACTCGAATCTCCCACAGGTTCCTTAACACAACATTCTCATAGCTGCTCTGCCATTGGCTATTACCTATTACGTATCTTCTTGGAATCCCATTGGCTAAGAGGGATGCCACTACACCTCTGTGTGGATCTAGAACGGTGCTCATGGTGCTTCTTAATTTCCCTTCGGGGATCAAACCAGTATATAAAATAAATAAATAAAAATAAAAAAAAAAATGGAGTGTTCGGCACTCGACCCGTGAGGTGTTCTGATAGTTTTGTGCAAATACAATAACTTTTTGAGTACGTATTCACTATGGACCCCAAGAAAGTGACGGAGAAAAGAGGAAAAGAAAAGACGAAGAAAAGAGTTTTTTTGTCCATACAAACAAAGCAAGAGATCATAGAAAAGCATAAGAAAGGGAAGCGTTTGGTTGATCTCGTCAAAGAATATGGTCAAAATGCATCTACAATCACCACTTTTTAAAACAAAAGGAAGTTTAAGGAGTTTAAGGCATCGTGTGGTTGTGAGAGAAGTTCAAAAGGAGGACTGGAATTCACTCTGTTGTTCGGCATCATGAGATAGGAGCGCATGAACCAAAGAGGGCAAAAAACAATGAGGACAGCTGTTAAAAGGTAAATGACCATCATTATTATTCTTTATTCTTTGTTTTTTACGTTATGCACAATTCGCATTTATTGTGTAATAATCTAATCGTGACATGTATTTGTTACATGTTTTGATGCATTTTTATGCTCTATAAAACATTTATGTCGAAATTTTTGTGGGCTTGGAACAGATTAGGGCATTTGCATGGAAAATGCGTCTCTACTTACGTAATTTTCTACTTACATAATTTCTTCCGGAACCAATTAATTTCGTAAGTAGAGGTACCACTGTATTCAGTTTTCAACTTTTTTTTTAAAGTCTGAAGGATGCTTCTCTGCAGCATATTGTTTTACAGTATCTATAAATTATAACTTCACCATACTTTACATTATTTACAATCACATTTTTAAAATATTTCTAACAATTGAAACCTTGATGAAATTTTGTTGTTATCTTCTTCATCCTGTACATTGAAAGGCGATAGTCATAACTGGGTGAATTGTTGTTCAAAGTTTTGGGAGACAAATCAGGTAGAAGTCTTCTGCGTAGGTTCTCAGTCATCCAGGTCACGTTATCCAAAAACTGTTGAGTTGATCCACTGGACGTTAAGAAACTTCTTGAAGACGTCCTTCAGTTCTGAAGAAGTCTCTTGGATGAGAGACAAAACGTCCTCAAGAACTTTCTTAACATCCAGTGGATCGACTCAACAGCTTTTGGACGGGTAGAAGTCTCCTCAAGTATTAGCGTAGAATTGAACCATCTCTCCTTCCAATCACATATTAAACAAATGATTGGGTGAGATTTCAACACAATGTCTCAATATGACCATCTAAAGTTGTATGAAGAATTTCTCAGTGATAGCAAAGTGAACTTCCTTCCCTGAAGCCATCGCTGTTCTTTGGCACACATGGAATGAGATACGACAATGTTGGAGGATTATGATTCTGAGTGGTGGTGCACAGGGACCGACACCAAGGTGACAAAGGAGCTGGAGGCAAAACATGAGTACCAGTCACCCTCCCTAAGAGCCCATTTTCCAAATATGCTCAAGGCTGACCATATTCCAGAAGTTTGTATTATTCATTCACTGTAAATTAATGTTGTTTTTCTCTCCAATGCTCTGTCCTGGACTGTCCTGGACCATGCTATTGATCATATGGGGAGAAATCCCCCATTGATTTCACCGCTTATTATAAAACGAACGAAACATCAAGCATCTACTCAAATGTTATGCATATTAAAGACGTCAACTTCCATCCATCCATCCATCCCTCCATCTTCTTGAAGAACACCCATAATCGTAATCTCTTCTTCAGCTGCTTTTCTGCTTTGCTTTTATTTCTGCTGGAGCCTATCCCAGCTGATTGGGAGTGATAGGCAGGGTACACTCCGGAAACATTGCCAGCATATCACGGAGCCACAAGAAAGATAATCATTCATATGCATACTCATACCCACAGACAATTTGTCATGATGAATTCACCTAAGTTGCATATTTATGGAGGTGGGAGGAAGCCAGAGAACCCCGAGAAAACTCACGCAGACACAAGGAAATCAGACAAATTCCACACAGAAAGGAAAAAAACCCACAGCCTTCTCGCTGTGAGTGAGCAGCGCTACCCACTGCACCATCATGTCACCCTAGACTTCAGATTAACATTTTTTTTAAAAGTTCTGTATATTCTCGTTTCAAAAGCAGATGGATTCAGTAAATGAAGGTGATTGGTTTTTAATCAAACACTCTTTGAATTTCCAGTTCTACCAATTTCATCTGTTCTCTGACTGTTTTTACATTACCAGCGGGATTATTGGAATAATTAAAATTAATAGAATACATGGTGTCTACACTGATATAGGTTATCTACACTGATGTGTAGATAACCACATTCATGCCCACATTCATGTGTACAGGTAGTCATCGACTTACGACCTATGCAACTTACGACTGACCGACTTTACAACCACAATGTCCGGGCAACGTGGGCATTCCCTCCAGCCACAGTACTCACGCTCTGAGGCTCCCGCGCTCTCTTCAGTCACCACAGCGCACACATGCTGTTCAGTCACACTGAGATCAGCAGCCCAGCCCACTACTGATGGGCTGGGCTGCTTAGGAGGCTGTGACGGAGAAATGTATGAATGGCGTATGGAAAAACTGTCAAGCGTTACGTGAACTCTTCTGCTGGATTTGAAAGTGACGAATAACTTGATCAGATTCGGGAGAAAATAGTGAAACTGGCAAAAAACCTCTCCTTGGAGAACTCACGAATGATCGCACTGTAAGAAGAACTGATCGCGCTGGAAGAAGAAAGAGTGGAAGAAGAAGAGAGAAGAGAAGCAGAGAAAGAAGAGGAGGAAACAGAAAAAATGTTCACCACCAAAGGCTTGTCAGAAGGCTTTTCCCTGTTAAATAAACTCTGTGCACACTTTGAAGAAATGGACATAGAACATAGAAACATTTGCAAGGATTGAACGGATGGCAAATGACGCTTTCCGTCCATATCGTGAAATTTATGAGGAGAAAAAGAAACGAACAATTCAGACAAAGCTCACAATGATTATGAAAAGATCGTCTCCCGCTCCCACCAACCCACGCGCTGCCCCAGCTGACGATCCGGACGACCCACAGCCAAGCACCAGCGCTGCTGGATTGAATTTTTACTTAAGAGTCGATTTACGACCAAGTCGAGTTACGACCGATCTGTCGGGACCAATCGCGGTCGTAAATCGACGACTACCTGTATTTGTGTCTTTTTCTTAAATAAGAACAGCAGTTAGGTGAGGATCAATGTAGCCACAAGAGGACAATGTAGCCACTAGAGGACAAATGCAGCCACAAGAGGACACAAGCCAGTGTCTTACTGTGGTGGTCCCAAGCCTGGATAAAAACAGAGGGTTGCGTGAGGAATGGCATCCATTGAGGATGAGGAAGTCTGGAATGGCAGAGAAGTATGTTAGAGTGGTGCAGGACATGTATGAGGACTGTAAGACAGTGGTGAGGTGTGCTGTAGGTGTGACAGAGGACTTAAAGTTGGAGGTGGGACTACATCAGGGATCAGCCCTGAGCCCCTTCTTATTTGCTGGTGATGGACAGGCTGACAAACGAGGTTAGACAAGAATCTCCATGGACTATGATGTTTGCACATGACATTGTGATCTGCAGTGAGAGCAGGGAAGGGGTGGAGGAGAAGCTAGAGAGGTGGAGGTTTGTCCGTCAAAGGAGAGGAATGAAGGTTAGCCGCAGTAAGACAGAGTGCATGTGTGTGAATGAGAGGGACCCAAGTGGATGAGTAAGGTTACAAGGAGAGGAGATCAAGACGGTGGACAATTTTAAGTACTTAGGGTAAACAGTTCAGAGCAATGGAGAGTCTGGAAAAGAGGTGAAGTGTGTACATGCAGGATGGAATGGGTGGAGGAAAGTGTCAGGTGTGATGTGTGATAGAAGAGGTTCAGCTAAAATGAAAGGAAAGGTGTACAAAACTGTGGTGAGACCAGTGATGTTGTTTGGTCTAGAGACAGTGTCACTGAAGAAAAGACAGGAGACAGAGCTGGAGGTAGCAGAGATGAAGATGCTGAGATTCTCTTTGGGACTGACCAGGAAGGATAGGATCAGGAATGAGTACATTAGAGGGACAGCAGATGTTAGAGGTTTTGGAGATAAAGTCAGAGAGGCCAGACTGAGATGGTTTGGACATGTCCAGAGGAGAAAGTGAATATATTGGTAGAAGGATGCTGAATTTTGAACTGCCAGGCAGGAGGCCTAGAGGAAGACCAAAGAGGAGGTTTATGGATGTAGAGAAAGAGGACATGAAGGTAGTTGGTGTGAGAGAAGAGGGTGCAGAAGACAGGCTTCGATGGAGGCAACTGATTCGCTGTGGCGACCCCTGAAGGGAAAAGCCAAAAGAAAAAGAAGAGAAGAAGTTAGCTGAGGATCAACACCTTTTCCCTCATTAGACTTCCTAAACAGTCTAATAAGTCCCTCGTGAATCCTTTCCTGTCTTTCTTCCTGCCTTGTCACTCTGCACCACCATCAATACAGTGATCAAAGCCAGATGTGCTCACTTATGTTGCAGCCAACAAAGCACAGCTGCAATATGTGTTTTCAAAGTTGTCACTCTGCTCTGTGCTGTAGCCCTGAGGGAATCTACTACGAACCGCAGTGTTATTGGACAAACTGAAATAAACACCATGGTTCTTCTCTTTGACTGTCACTCAGTCTAGGGAATAAGGAATACAAAATTTGACCCATCAAGATCATCAATAATTGTTTTTTGAATGGTTGTAATCATAGTGGCATGTATTTATGCCTCCATGTTGTTTTTTAAATTGTGTTAATCGTCTTTCAAGTCTAATGTTGTGAATGCAACATTCAAGGATCACCTTTCTTTAAATTTGGCACACATTGGATTCAGCCAGAACCTGATAAAAGATGTGGTTGTAAGAAGTCAAAAGTAACAATCATTTTGACTTCACAAATCCATTTTTAGCTTGAACTCATAATTTTAATTTAATTTCATACAAATGTCTCACTGGATGAAACAATAACGACATTCATACCCAAAATGGTCATCACAATATTACCCAAGATACTTTTTGGCCCTTTGGTGCCACCACTGTGGACAGGAGGGGAGATTGTGTGCAGATATCACATGTGAGCCTACTTCACATTAAATCAGCATTTGAATTGATAGCAATAGTCTGGGTATGTTCATTGTGCAATTGATGATTGTAGAGATTGAGCTGTGTGTAAAGCACTGTACATCTTCGAGTTTAAACAGTATCAATTTTAGAATTAATTTTTTTTTTTCTGTCTACCTGTTGAATAGAGACGCAGCAGTTGATCACAGGCTTATCGGTTTTGATGATATTAAACTTCAGGTGATAGTCCTTGCAGTCATTTGTGCTTCTTGTAAAAAATGGCCTCAAAATAAATAGTTTCTGTGTATGAGTCATATGTTCTGAGCCAGATATGGAAGAGAAAATGGCTTTTATTGTCCTAATCCTAATTGTGGCAGTATTAGCTCAGTTGGTAGAGCGGGTCGTTCAATGATCATAAGATTGTCAGTTTGATTCCAGCTCCCGTCTAGCCACCTCTGTGTGTGAGCATATAATGGGAGGTGCCAGCTCACCTCTTGAGCTCTGCCAAGGCGCCCTTGAGCAACTTGCCATCTCCATTTACAAGTTGCTTTGTAGGGCGCGCTTCCAGGCCCCTTGTGTGTGTGTTACTGGGCTTGTATACACTATATAGAAAAACACCGTTTGCAGTTTTGCTTTTTTGTTGGCTGCAACATAAGTGAGCACATCTGACTTTCATCATACAGTATATGCATAGGATTGACTAAACTGACTAACTAAAGTGTGCTACAAATTTCTCTTCAAGGATTACTAAAGTGTATAAAACAAACATGTTGGATTTTCATCTCATCTAGTTATTTGTGTCTTTGCTTTTCAAATCACTTTCTATATAAAGTCTAATATTTGAACTCTTATCTTGTTGGAGTTTTTCCTCCTCTCCAAAAAACTAAACAAAAACAAAAAAACACAATAAAAAAGATCTTTACAAACTTAAAAAAATAAGCTGTGAACCATGCCTCAACAGTGTGTTGTGACTACAGTTTATGAGGGTGCAGAATAATATCATACCGCAGGATACCACTCAGCTGTTTGAAGAGGAAATAAATCAGCACATGGAAACAGATAGCAAGATATTTTATATCTGCTGTGATACTTTGTACGGTTGCCAAAATTGTGCGATTTGTTTGAAAAAGTGGAGAGGGATTAATTTTCTTTCACGCTCTTAACAACAAAAACATCAACAAACATCTCTGTGAGACAGAACAACAAAGAAAAAGACCTGAAAGAGGGCAAAATTTTACACTGCTGTAATGAAACAGTGATCAAACAAATACACACAAAACACACCTGCTGTGACAGATGGAGGTAGCCCCAGTAAAGAAGAGAGCAGGCAGCAGCTAGACAGGCATGAGGGAAGAATAATAAAAGGCGAATCATTCAATGTTGTTTTAAGTAAACACTGCATAAGAGCTATGTACAGATGGGAGTGTTTCAAGATGCCTATGGGCTGTGATGAAGCGTGATTTGCGGTGAGCACAGTAGCTTTAAGCTTTAACCCTACAGATGTTTGGTATCACAATTCACATGGGTCGCTGTAGTGAACACTGCTGCACCTTTTTCCTACTTTGGACCACTGACTGCTTGAGATAAGCGAGCACAATCCATAAAAGGACTGCCTGCTCTCCTGTTCTTGGACACATCATTATTATTCTTAGAAGATCCTGAAGCTTGGTCAGAAGATCTTCAAAGGTGCACTCTTATGTAGGAGGGCCGGTTCCTGTGAGCTCCAAGCATTGTAAAAGGTATTTTATTGTGTTTTTGTTCAGCGGACAACCTGGGACAATGCACATCGGGATACTTACAAGTAGATGAAACAAGACCAAACTAAGAACATGTCCATCTGTTAATTTAGATTCTCATTCCTCTAAGTCACGAAAGGTGGAGCCTAAAGTTACTGGAAGGCAACTTCTTTCTGAATGGCTGATCGGTGACACAATGAGTGCATTCGGTTTGCATGTCTATTTCCTGTTTGTTTGAGTCACATGAAACACAGAAGAGTTATTAATTGATAAAAAGAAAAATAGATTGAGATAAGAAAAAACAAAGCTGGTCTAATATGTTACTGATTCATCTCTTGCCATTGCTTAACATTCTGGTGCAATACAGTGTGACATTTGGCATCTGCTGAAGTATTAACACCTTCTCATCCTTTTTTAACAGAGCATGGCTGGACAGTAGCAGAAAGATCATACCTGCACAGATTATCACAGTGAAATAGTTGCCCAGTAAACATCAGTACTTCATTCTGTGGAATTCATATGCAACTGTATGTTTTAATGTCTTCCTCATGGTTTCCCATCTATCTGTTAAAGAACTTTATAGAATTCACTTTCTAAAAAAAAATACAGAAAACAGAAACGGTTTACTAGGACTTCGAGATTAGGAGGGCAGATCAGAACATAGAAATACTGGAGCACAAGTTAGAGGTGGGTGATGGTCACAGGTGAATCGTGTTAACTATTAGAATGTTAACTATTGTAACGATACAAAAACTAACTTTGTATTTGTTAGAAATAAAGATGACCAAAGGAAATGTGTATTGTATGTTTTTATTGCCCGCTATGATGGTGATGGTGACTCTGAAATGATTCTGGCAGATTGTGTCTGTCACTCCTCTGCCATCCTAGTTAGAACAGAACCAGGAATTGAAACGGCACGAGCGGCTGTGAAAGGAGGCGGAGTCTGAGGAAACCCTGGGTTTGTGGAATAAAACCTGCTCCCAACCAGGTTAGCTTCAGAGAGCCTGTTACTGTTGTAACAAACCCAGAGGTTCAGTTTACCTCGCTTAATGGAACAGGTCAGGGTTACTGCTCTGAGTCTGGGTTAAACTACCTCCCTTTGTGAAACCGAAAACCCTGGTTTTCACTGCTTTCAGGGATAACTTATCCTGGTTTTCCACTAAAACTGCCTTGTGAAACGGGCCCAAGGTGTAACCGGCTGTGAAACCTTCTGAGGTTCTAAAATGTATACTGTATGTGGGTGAGAGGCAGAGCCTAGAGTCTAGGCTCTATCTAGTCCCTAGACCTTCAACATCTGTCTTCTATCTTCACAATGTGTAAATTGTCTTCAAAAAATAGTCATCACATTCAAACCACATGTGCAGCAAGCGTAAAATGTGCAGCAAACACACAATCAAGGAAATACACAATCATAATGCAAATTCAAAAAACGATTACGCCTTCACTGTTTGAGACTTAAAAAACAGTGAAATAATAATGGGAATACTGCTTTGTTGGGAATATGAGATGGCAGCAGATGTACTCCAACGCTGTTTCACACATCCACATGTATGCAAGGTGGAGAGGCAGGATGGGAGGTTGGGACGTTTTGATGACCTATATGTTAAGCCCACAAGCTGTAGGCTTAGAAAGCATCCTGTAGCAATGAACAGCTAACTCAGAGAAGACAAAAATCAACTAAAAGTGCCTTTCAAATGAGGGATGCTCATTTTATGAGCAAGGGAAGGGAATCACTCTTTTCGGAGGAGTTGCTCTGTATTAGCATTAATATACTACAGACTATGACATTTATAAGAGTTCTCATTTCATTTCCTCTTCAACACATGGTCGCCATAAATTGAACTTCAGTCTGCTTTGTTTTTTTTTAGTTCTTTTGATCCGTCCTAACAATGTTCTTTGCATGACTTTGTGGTTATTGTGTAGTGTTTGGACTGTATGTGTGTTCTGATTATAGAGTGTTTGATACAGCCACTGTCTCTTTGATATCATTCTTCAAAAGAAACTGATTGAAGTTCTGTAATGTTTTACATTCTTAGAATAATATCATATCAATTGTGTGTCTTACAGTGCAGGGATTGAAACTGCTCAAATTCCAAGTTGAATAGAGTCATCGCCACATTTTCTGGAGTGTAAAAATAAACAGGAAAATAAGAAAGAAACAAAGAAAAAAGAAAGTCAGGAACGGGGATAAATGAGGGTTACGTGATTGTTTGGCAGTTGCTGTGCCAAAGATGCAAACAGAGATGCCGGGCTGACACGGCACAGCTCATATCTGCTATAAATTGGCGAAGTGCAGTTTTTAAGTCAGCCATCTCATGCAACAAATGTACTTCAATTGTAATAAAGAGGTCTCCATAAACCATGCGACAGCTCATGTTTCACTCTCTTAACTGTGACCTACATCATCTTTTTAGACCTTAAGTCTACTTCCTCCACTATTATGCACCTCATACAGTAACTGTGTTCTGTGAGAATTAGCAAGACAGGGGATCACATAGTGTAGCGGCTGTACATCCACCAGTCTAGATGCTGACCGTGAGCCGGAGCTGCTGACTCGCTTTCATCTCACAGCCCATGAACATCACACTGGATTGTAAAGATCTGTTTCCAGTCAGTGTAATCCAGGCAATAATTACATTTACACCATTTGTCAAGGTGAATTAGAACAATTTCAGTACTTTGATGTAGACAGGGATGAATGGTTGCATCTCCCCTCTATCCATTCTCTACAAATGTAACTGACACCATTAGCAGAAGATTATAGAATGAATCGACCAGACAATCTTAGAATACCAAGTTTTGCCCCGTGAAATTGTACTCCAACTCTTGGGGGAAAGAAATGGCGACAGATCTGTTGATCACAGTACAGCTCCCTCCTCAACAAATAAAGGCAAATCACAATTAGTTCCCACCCACCCCAGGAGTGGAGAATAATCCATCTCTTTCCATTTGCTGTGAATTGCATGAAGGCTTCCCATTATCACATCTGTCTCATAACAAAGAATGCTTGAAGATGCAACATCTCCAGGGTGAATAAGTTTATTAAAAAGCCAAACTGAATAACTGATCCTCTAAGAAGACAACAGTGGACAAAGACTGGTGAATTCCTGACAGCCATTATTTGTGCTGCAAGAATTTTGGTTTGAACAAAGCATTGTTGAAATGGTTTGAGGCTCGATTCCAATCGTACTTTATAACCTGAATCCTTGAGTTCCAGTTCTCCTCTTTTTGACAAAGTTACAAGGGGTCATGGTGGACATCCTTCATCTAGGAAGTGGGATATCATCAGTAGATAATGAATGGCTATAAAAGATAATTATCTACACATTGAAAATGAACACAGTAGTCAGGTCACCTGATTCCACACTAGCAAGACAGCAGATTTATTTTCCCAAAATCTAGCATTTTCTGGAACCCCGATCAGATGTCTGCTTTGCTCAGATATCCCAAGAAAATATGAAAGTTGTCAGGGCTAGAACATGACTGGCAGGGAAACCCAAAAGCACGACAGACAAGCAGGAGGGTAAAAAGTCACAAAAAAGGTAATCAGCAGGCAGGGATCAGGTAGTGGGAAAATCAGTTCAACCAGTAACGAAAAAGACAAACGACATTCAAATGGGCAGGGTACAAACCCAGGGAGGGTCATACACGAGAGGTAATCCAAAGACCAAGCAGACAAATCCAAGGAGAAGTTGACAATAGGCAGAGTCCAGGAAAAACAGGCAGTTAATCACATAAACAGGCAGGATTCTAAGGCTGGACGGTCAGGGCAAACACTAAACAACTTGGCAGAGGACAAAGGACTAAGCAGGCTATATGAAGGTTAGTGGCTGTAGGCGGTTGAAGGAAAGGCAGGTGCAGGGAATGAACTGATTGCCGACGGGACAGGATCTGGAATGACATGATAAGTTAATGATCCAAAGCTGTTAAAATCAATCCACTGGACTTTAAGAAAGTTCTTGAAGACTTTTTGTCTCTCATCCAAGAGGCTTCCTCAGTTCTAAAGGTGGCTGGTCTTCTCCCAGCTTATAACCCTGTTGGGTGTGGTCAGTACTATTCACATTCCAATGACCGTTGTTGAACCCATCTGGCTCCTTAACGATTGTTGATGCGGGTGTCAAAGGGGGGGTTGCTGAAATGCAAGTTTCACCTTTGTATACTAATGAGGGTCATTAGTATGGGACACATCACCTGGGTTAATCTGCTGGGTTAATTGGGAGTTTCAAAAGGACCTGATTGTAAACGGGCAAAAAGTGATGTCGCAGACCACCCCCTGTTCAATGGCTTCTCCATTTTGACGTGGCTGGCTTCTTTCACTCCTCTCTCAAACCATCTGTCTTCCCTGTCCAAGATCTTACTATTAGTATCCTGAAATGAGTATCCCTCTTTCTTGAGGTGATGGAAGACTGCTGAGTCCTTTCCTGATGACTTGCCTCTTCTGTGTTGAGCCATGCGCCTGTGTAGTGGTGGTTTGGTTTCCCCTATGTAGACATCTGAGCATTCCTCGTTGCATTTAACTGCATACACCAGATTGCGCTTCTGACTGTGTGGTGATGTTGCCCGGCTTAAAATACACAGGAACCTTGTGTTTGTTGAAGATCCTCCTCAGCTTTTCAGACACACCAGACACATGGGATCACTATACAATCACACTTGCTCTCTTCTGTCCTCACTGGGTTGCTCTCCTTTCTGGATCTTGTGTGAGTTTTCACAAAGGTCCAGTCATGATATCCACAGGTTTTCAGTGCCCCTTTAAGATGTTGGTGTTCTTTTACCTGGTCTTGGGTACTGGTTAGTATCTTATCAGCCCTGTTTTGCAGGGTCCTGGTGACGCCAAGCTTGTGCTCCAGTGGTGAGAGTCAAAAAGCAGTTACTGGTCCTTGTGTGTTGGTTTCCTATATACCCCAACATACAGACTTCTGTCATCTTTTATGCCGACCTCGCAATCCAAAAAGGGCAAACTGCTGTCCTTTACATCCTCTCTGGTTAACTTGAAGTTGCTGTCTCCCGAGTTGATGTGTACTGTGAAAGGTTGCACCTCGTGGATTTTGATCTTAACCCATGTGTCGTCCACATACCGGAACCAGTGCTTGGTGTTGTTCCGTTGAAAGAGGTAAGGGCCTTGTGTTCCACCTCTTCCATGTACAAATTGGCCACTATAGGAGACACCAGAGAGCCCATGGCACATCTGTGTTTCTGCCTATAGAAGTTCCCTCTGTACTGGAAATAGGTGGTGTTTAGGCAGAGGTCCAAAAGTTGGCAGATCCGGTCGGGGTTGAGGTTTGTCCTGTCACTGAGGGTGCTTTCCTGTAAAAGCCGTTGTCTTACTGCTTCCACTGCCACCGTTGTGGGAACACATGTGAATAGGGAAGTGATGTTGTAGGACACCATGGTCTCATCTGTATCCAATCTCAGTCCTCTCACCTTTTCCACAATGTCCATGGAGTTCTGTATATGGTAGGGGTTGTTGCCCACTAGCGGGGCCAAGATGGTAGCAACATGCTTGGCAATGTTTTATGTGACCGAGTTGATGCTGCTGAAAATGGGTCTCAGTGGGGCTCCTTCTTTATGAATTTTGGGGAGACCATATATGCATGAGATAGTTTCCCAGGGTACAGGTGATAGTAGAGCATGCGGTTTATAGTTTCCTCCTTCTGTAGCTTATGTAGGCAGTCCACAACCTCCTTTTGTCTCATAGATCATGCTGTCGCTGAGTAGAGACATAACTTTGCCGTGGTAATCTGTTGTGTTCAGGATTACCGTACATCTTTCTTTGTCTACTGGAAGGATGGTGATGTTCTGGTCCTTACTCAGTGCCATCGCTGCCTTCCGTTCCTGGGTGGAGAGGTTGGAAGGGGGGACCTTAGCTTCAGAAAGGGCTGCTGTTACCTTTGGCCTTAGTCCCTCTGCTTCTGTTGCAGAAAGGTTGTTCTTTTTAATGGCTGATTCTGTAGCAGCAATGAGGTCCACAACTGGTACACACTGTGGGGTGATGGTGAAGTTCAATCCTTTGGTGAGGATGTCCTGCTCTGGTTGGGTGAGTTCTCTGTCTGATAGATTCCTCACCATTCTGTCCTGTGCATTATCTGTAGTTGTACTCAGTGGTTTCTGCCTCCAGCTGAGTTCTTCTGTCCTTATATTTTTGTTTGTCCGAGATTGGAGGCTTTGAAACTTACGTCTTTGCCTTTCCTTGCTCTTCACGTGTTGAGCCATTTGGGCTGTCTCAACAAACTTGTAGACCTCTTGTAGGATCATAGTTGGCAAAACTGACGGGAGTTTCATGGAAAGCTGGTCAGCCTTCGTCTTCAGGGCCTCAATGGTGAAGTGGACCTGCCTTACTCTCTCATTTAGGAGTTGGTTTTGAGCCTTCTCCAGGATGATGTTTGAACCTACATAGACATCTTCCGTAACTCAGCAGAGAAGGACTGGACGGAGGCACAGATAGGTGACTGCCACTCTCACTCGGCGGTTCCCCAGTCTCGAGCTCTCTCCCCGTGAGTAGGAAGATGATGTAGGCCAGCAGTTCCCAAACTTTTCAGACCGCGCACCCACTTCTACCTCCCAATTTAGCTGACGCACCCCAATGCCCGAAACATGAAAGAAAAGAAAGAAAAGGCGTAGTCTTTATAGCCATATAGGTATCAAGTTTAATAATATAGGCTCCTATTAACACAGAATAGATTGTGCAATAATGGGCCTAATGATCTCTCACTTTAGAAACGGTGGGGAGAAGAATAGTGACAATATAAAAATGACAACAATACTATTTTAAGTCAAAATGGTCGCCGAGCGAGCCGACTACAGATGAGTGATGAACAGCAGTTATCACTATGTAACAAATAGGCCTATTTAACAAACTGTAACAGTTATTAAATGGTAACAAATATGTTACTCCGCCACCAAGAATCAAAATAACATAGGCCCAAGTTCAACATCATATTTTCTCTTTCGAGTATGAGTCTTATTGTGTTCTTTAACCGCTTCTCCCGATGAAGTGTCCGGGTGAGTTTTCTGTGTTCTGTGCTCCTCATTTTCAGTTTCCCCTGTCTCGTCATCATCACTCTCTTTTTCCTGCTCGATTTCTTCAGCCTGGTAGCCTGCACAGCTCTCAGTTGTGGCCAATGTATCCTGTCCTCTTTCATTTCTCCCAGATTCAATACTGGACAGACTGCCCGTTTTCAACCAGTTATGCATTTCGCCATATTATTGTTGTTGCTATCACAACAAGCTAGCACGTAGCTAGGAGAAAGCCAAGTGCATTTTGCATTTTTTTTTCTCAAAACGTTTTTTAATTGAAAATCACAAATGATTTACGTGAAGGAATTTAAATTTTCAAACTGTTAATCCTCCATTAAAAAGTGTATAAATTATTTATTTAATTATTTATGTATTTCAAGGTGCTCAGCTACCATTACACTCGTGCACCCCCTAGCGGCAGCTCGCGCACCACAGGGGGTGCGCGCACCACACTTTGGGAATCCCTGATGTAGGCCATGTGTAGAATAGGCAGAGTCTGGGAAACAGGCAGACTCAATCATATAAACAGACAGGATTCTAAGGCTGGAAGGTCAGGGTGAACACTAACCAATTTTGGCAGAAGACAAAGGACTGAGCAGGCTATATGAAGGTTAGTGGCTGATTAAGGGAGTGGCTGCAGGTGGGTGTAGGGAAGGCAGGTGCAGGGACTGAACTGATTGCTGATGGAACAGGATCTAGAATAACATGATAAGTTATTGATATGAAAAAAAAAACAGGAACTATTGGATAGAAAGTGTGACAAAAGTGGTATAGTGCACTCTGTTGCTGCTGACATTATCATAACTGGTAACAAATCTGAACTTATGTACAGGACAGAACAAAAGCATACACAAAAATAACACAAACCACATATAAAATATACTCATTAGGTATCAGGAATGTGTGGTTATTTTTGCTGTTTATGCGTAACATGCCATCACCAGTCGGTTTTATCCTTGGCCTGTGTACTTTCTGGAGCTCATTACAATGATGTCTGCTGGGAGACCCTGAATCTAAAAAGTGACAGGAATGCATGATTCACAACACAAGGTGGGAGTACAACACTGTTGTAAAGCATTTTTAACATTTTTTACAGGTGTTTTGTGAGTGTTTCAGCTCTCTGTAGCATATTGTCATGTTTATTGTTTTCCCCTCCGGTGGGTGTGGCTGCAGAGTTAGAACCATTATGCTCTGCCTCTGTTCTCACACGCACTTTTAACTGTCTCTCCAATAAAGGAATCCCAGATTACTGTCTGCCACGCAAGATGCTTTGTTCCCCTTTATTAGGTCTACAGATAAACCCCATGTCTGGAACACAGGCCTTTATGTAATGAAGACTCCCTGTGCATAGCAAGATCCTGCCATCCTTATGCTCTCGTTCTTCTCCTCACTGAGTTGCATCTGGACAAAAAAGAAGTCATTTTTCATGTTTACTTTTAAAAATAGTCTACCTGCACTCACAAATGCAGTTATTGCTCTGAGACCACGCACTCAAATAAAGGGAACAGATAGTCCTCAAATGGACATTAAGTATCCTGGATAATCAAAATATTTTAATATTTGTACACTGATTATAAACGACGTCTACCCTAGTGCAGCAAGTTTTTGTAAATGACAGTACAATTCAAACTAAAGTGATGGACAAAAGGCAGAGTAAAACATTTGGGGGCAGAGAATTTGACTTTAAAATTAGAAGCACGCTTAAAGCATGTCAAGTATCCTGTGTTAACGCCACAGAAACACTGTACCAGGCAGTGCTGATACCGTCTTTCTTACACACACTCGTACACATGGACATATAAGGAGATGAAGGTAAAGAAAAATACAAACTATTTTCTCACACTGAGATAATTGTCTTCTTCAAAAGATTTGTGTGTCAGATTCAATTCATGTAGAAATTACTGTGTATGGGACTTAATCTACTATGCAGTGGTCAATTCATGTAGCAATTACTGTATATGGGACTTAATCTACTATGCAGTGGACCTGTCTGTTTTTTAAAGGAGGCATATGTTCAGCAAAGTGCCTTTAAATGTCTTATTTAATGAAAGTGATGAAAATGAACGTGCTTCTTGTAAACTCTTGAGTTTAAATCAGACAACTCCACATTGCATTTACGGATGAATTATGTTAAATTTGGATTTTTGTCATGCCCACCCATGAATATGTTGGGCTTTATGATCAAATGTACCTATGAATCACAATTAAACTCAGTTTATTATGTTGCAAAGTGTGACTTACCCACAAGAACTTCTAGGACTGTGCACATCATGACATCCTTACATTGTATTAAAGAAAGAAAAACTTTTTATTTATATTAATAAATGTCTTACCTGATGACCCATGAACTATTTAATTCTTTTTTTGTCTGCACGTATTCTCATTTAAACCCCATAATATTTCCTTAAACACCAACATGTTTTTTCCCTCTTCCGTAGATATGAAAATTACTTGAAACCAGTGTGCAACCTGCAATTAGTTTACAAATGCTTATAATTATGATAATTATATTTCAGGATGTAAACCATGAAATTGTTGAAAGATTTCTGTCACCTTTATGCTTGATCGATGGCAGTTAGTTTAGCATAGCACTCAATAAATATTAAAGCTTTCCTCACCTTAAACATTAAATGTTTGACCTTCATAAAATAATTTTAGATATGGATTAAGGTTAATTACATCTACCCAAATTTAATATTCTGACTTTAAAGTTGCTAAGCCAGAGCAATTAAAAAGAAAAAGTAGAATGCATAAACACTTGTTATACTCTGTTGACTCACACTACGAATTACATTTCTTATGCTTCTGGTACTTATTTTATTCCACTGTATTCATTGATGCACACACAGAGACACGGATGGCCATCACACTCTCTTCAAGCACACTGTGTCAGAAATGCTGCAGACAGCTCCTCGAAATATACAAATTCAGTTTTCGTATCATATTTGTTCATTGATTTTAAACATTGATTGAAATTATTTTCCGTCATGTGATTTAGGATGGATGACAAAATATTTTCTTTTGCTTTATTTTATTGTAAATGGGTTTATAAAAGTGACAGAATAACAAATGTTAAAGACAAAGCAAAACATTCTTCAGATATGAGCAATCATTGTGAACACTGGTGAACAAAAACAATATTGGTTCTGTTTTACATGAAGCAGGATGAACGTGTTCATGCTTTTTGCCACATAGTGGGCAATACAGACAGTATTCTCGGACACTGCTGCAGATTCATTCTCACCGTGTATAAATGGTCTCACAGGAAATGACACACAAAAGTAGAACAATTCTAACATTACATAATTACTCTAATGATCAATTTACAAACACGTCTGACAGTAGTAATAATGCATACATTATCATTCTTTTTATTTTAGAATTGTATATCCATTCAATTTAAATTCTTTACATAAAGACAATCAGCCAATTAAGAATGAAAAAGACTGACAGAAAAATATAACAAGTCTTTTACTTGACAAAAAAATGACATGCTTTTGAAAATAATGTGTATCTTGAGGTTTGAATACAGGTTATGATGTTCTATATGTGTAAAATTAAGCTATATATATATGTGTATGAAAAAGTGTAATTTTATTGAATTCATATGGATCGAAAGGAAAACTTTTCAGCAACATATCCTCACTAATCCCCCTGTCATTGATGTACAAGTTATAACTACAGCCATCACTTTTTATTCTTTACTGAAGCAGGTGGAGACGACTGAATGTATACTTGTCTTTGTCTATTCAACTATTTTTTTAATTTATGTTGAATGTGTGTCTAACAAACTGGTATATTTAAATATTACTTTAACCTCCGAGGACGTTCTGCAGTAAGCACAATCATTCGTCTATTCCTCTGCTTGAAGTATCTTGTTGTTAATAATTTTTTTGTCTTTACAAGTGCACTGTTTTTTGTTGCCATAATACAACTTTGGAACAAAAATTTCTACTTTTTTTAAACAACTGGAAAATTTCTTAAAACCACATTGAGGATATACCACAATGTGTCAAGCAGGCAGTGAATATGTATCTTTTTAGAGGTATCTTGCTTCGGTGGACAAACTTCACAAAGCCCTGAGTTTAGCCAGGAGAGCCTCTACATCCGTCTCCCCGTTTGAGTTACAGGCGCTGAGTGCAGCACTGGTAACGGTCGATGGGGACTCTGCTTCACCTTCCATGTCTTTCACTTTCTCAGGTGGTTTTACCATCTCTCTCTCCATCACCCTCTCTCTGTCCGGCCAGGAGCTGACCCCCGTTGGGTTCCTGCATCGGCGACTTAACTCTGAACAGGCAGCAACCTTCGACCGAGTTACAGACTGATGGTCCTCCGACTCTTTATTGGCCTTGTTGGCATGGGGAGTTTTCACCACCGCTGAACCCATATTTATATTCTGCCGAGAGTGAGACCTTTGTAAAGGTGCACGGTTGTTTCCTGAGTGGAAAATAAAGAAACAAAGGAATGAGCACAACTGTGAGCATATAGAGGCAGAGAGAGAAACAGGAAAAAAAGCGATTGGATGAACTACTGGAAACAATACACAGTGAATTAAAACAGCATGAAAAATAGATGGAAGGAAGGTTTGAAAAACAAGCAGCATTAGTCATTCTGCAGCAAAAATCAAAATGACTGAAGAACAGAACTCATCAGGTAACATCAGTAACAAGACACGCCATAGTAAGCATGTGCACATGCACAAACATTTACAAACTTGAGCTCAGCACACACACTGTTACTCTGGATAAACAAACAAACAAACAAACACACACACACACACACACACACACACACACACACACACACACACACACACACACACACACACACCCCACGGACGTGTATACAAACACTGATGAGGATGAATTGTCCGCAGCAGACTGTGGCATGCAGCGAGCTCAATATGAAGGAATGGATGTGGCTGATCAACCACAACAGGAACTCAACAACGCTGTACGTTGTCATTTTCTAATCTCTTGAACTCTTTCCCTTTTCTCTAACATGACACCCCCATACCCAGCTCCACCTCTCCTGATGCCACCATTATAATTCATTCTTCTTCCTCCCACTCTTCATCTAGACACTGTGCTCCTGCAGTAGTTCTCTTCATCTGTCTCATTTCTACTGCCACCCTTATTCTCTTCCCATTCCCTCTGGTTTTTGACTTAAAATACACAGCTACATAGACAGTGGAACAGAGCAACAGCCCAGATCAGACCTGCATTGTGAATTATAATCCCTTTGAGTAGATCCTAGACTTCTTCATCAGTATGTGTGCACTGGAAGGAAAGGGTATATCCATATTCATGTGACCTTGAGCGAGAGGCTGAAAGGAGTGGTGCGAGGAAAGACACCATCGCATTTAAAGTTTCCTGAGCATTAAATGTCTGGCAAACAGGAGTCAAACACAGCAGAGCAGAACAGAGCGACCCGCTCTGTCAGCCAATTGGTAATGAGTTTGGAGCGTGGCCAGTCAGTCATGACAGTGAGTTTTATGGGCTGCATTGACGAATGACAAGAAACGTCCCTGAACGCAACCTCTGACAAATAAACAAGGATGACAGAAAGAAAAGTATCAGACATGAAAGAAACAATGGCAAAATTAACCAAAGAAAGCCAATTATAACACAAACACCTGCCAATTTTTTTTTAACTGAATGTAATGAGCACAATTTTCTGCTGTAACTGAACACTAACCAGAGCTGATCCCCTTTCATCAACCTTTTTGCTATCTTTTTCTGACTATGCAGTCTTATTTGTAAAAGATCCTATTCCTTTGTCTCTATTTGCCTTATCAAGGTCCATGAACCCATTTCCTACAGAAGTATAGAAACAACACAACCACATTCATAAATAATAAACAGTATTACCATATGCTTTTCAAAGATTTGGTGAGATGGTATATGAGGTAAAAACATATTGATGACATACTCTCTTGCCATAACAACAACAACAACAACAATAATAATAATAATAATAATAAAATAAAGATGCCTTTAATATAACCTCTTATCCTGAAGTGATTTTTCCCCCCCTGCCCACCTGGCCTTTAGTGGTGAACATGACCAAAGTGCTGGCAAGTTCAGTTTCTGTTAACTTTGCCTGCCCGTGACAACTTACTGCTACTTCCTTTGAAGCTTTGCCAATTTCTGAACAAATGCCTCCGACTATGCTGTAAAACACGTCTAAAAGATGTAAAACATCTCTCATCTTACAAGTTGTACCCCTTTAGCCGAGAACAGGCATTGGTTTTAGAGGAGGATGGCTGTAATCTGAAGAGAAAATTAAACATCTAACTGACAACTTGCTGTTATGGCAGGCTTATTCTAAGCCATTTCAGCACAGATTTGGAAAGAACCATAGAAATCAGATAGACCCTCTGTAAAGTGAGTGTGTCTACTCCTCAAACACATGATTTTGAAAACCATAGACTTTCCATTTTGAGTGTCCATGACTTACTTTAAAATATTTTAAACATTATAGCATCTGCTGCACCACAGTTAGGTGACAGAAATTGATTTTATCTATTGAATACATTCACCCTAAACACTGTCAAACTGTCTCAAGCCATTAGGCAAACCGAGCTTTGGAGACAGCTGTAGAGGTCTGTTGACCTCATTTCTATCTAAATTAAAAACCCACAGATTTCATATAGAGCTTGTGTGGCCACAAAATCTGCGACACCTACAGATAGCAGTGGTGCTGACCGACACCACAACTGGATGTCCCCTCTTACAATAAGTTGCTGTAGGAAGCCCAAAAGACCCCAAGAGTCCCTAAGCAGAATAACAATCAGCATATGAGTATTGTTTACCATGATTTGAGTCATGGTTATCCATTTAAAGTCGACACTCTGAGTGTCAGTAAATGCATGTCCTTGTAAATAAACAGGCCATTCGGGCAAGCGACAGCAGTTGGTATCATCAGCTTTGTTTGCATTTCTCAGGTTGACCACTCTTGTTGGACAGGACCTATTCTTATTGAATGACATGTACTAGAATAATTTGTTATTCGTGAATAATTAGTTCTGCCCTTCTGGCAAAGAGTGGACTTTTAGATAGAATATACCTACACTGATAGAAACTTTTTTTTTTTTACAGGTTTTTAGAAAGTAATTGATTTTGGGTGTTTCTTGTTAAAAATATCACACCCCTGTATTGATTTTCTGTTCCACAGTAGTTTATCTTTACACATCTGTGTGACGTTAGTCAATATGAAACTGTCGCCATCTACTATAAAATGATATTCCATGATTCGGTGAGGACACACATTATTTTGTATTTTTCCCACTTCCACTGATGAAGAAGAGCTTTCACTGACAGGTCTTACACAACCCTCTTGTCCGCTACTTGAGATTTTTTTCAGTTAGGAAGCATGCAGGCAGACTTGGCCTCAGTCAGTCGAGCCTACAGCAGTCATTTCCTTTTGTGGGCTGTTAGAGCAACGCAGCCTGCTTGTATGGTTGACAATGAGCTCATCTACATGAAAAGCTGGTAAGAGATTGGAGAACAGTCAATACATGACAAAAGCCTGGAGAATGGTATTTTCCAATTGCCTGTTAAACATGAAGACAATACATTTCTGTTAAACCACAAGTCTATCACATTCGTCAGTCTGCAGCTGTACTTTATATGGCTGGCGGCACATTGGAAACGGAGAGTAGTTGAAAAAACAATGATAAAAGAGCTTGTCAAATACAGCTTGTTGTATATCTTCTTGCTCTCAGCTTTCTCAAAGAATGTGTCATTAAACTGGAAGCCTCGCAGCCCACATCCTTTCACCAGCTCCTGACACTGGTTCTGTAGCATAGGATGAATAAAATCTCAAACAAAAAAGACTATTAGTTCCTGCGAATGGTTGAGAATACAATCAAGAATTTAGATGTAGCCATGGTGCTTATGAAATGTCTGATGGGATTTCATTTAGCGGAAATGTGAAAAGGCCTGTCCATGAAAAAAACAAAAACAAAACAAAAACAAACAATTAACATTTTGGTTCTGAGAGGTATTTTGTAAGCTGAATTGTTCGTTAGTCAAATTGTTCGTTAGTCGCTATTTATTAAATTTCAATCTATAGCACTTTGGTCGACTGTGGTTGTTTTAAAGTACTCAACAAATAAAGATTGGATTGGATTTTAGCGAATTTTCATGAAAACAACATAACGCATGATAAAATAAAATACAGGTATAGGTCATTTGGAGTTAAGTCATTCACAATGATGAATCAGTTTTCAAAAAATAAATGTAATACTAAAAAATAATAAAATTCACGTCAATAAAGTTTACGTCATTTCACTGCCCACCGCTCTACCTCTCACTGTGTGCATGCCTACAGATCACGCATGTGATGATAACTAGAATGTGAAGAGATTAAATACATGCTATTCATTATTTTGCTGGCTGCATAAGTATTTAGTTTTAATTATGCAATAAACTTTTCCATCACTCTGTCTCAGTAAATTTCCACACACTTGAACTCATCTAATTTGACACATACACACACACACACACACACACACACATAGGTCATACACGGCGGTCTCAGTTCTCTCTAATCTGACACACACACACACACACACACACACACACACACACACACACACACACACACACACACACACACACACACACACACACACTCAAGGTAACAGTTCCATTTATGGAAGTTTTCACACTTATGGGGTGATCAGGATGTAGGCAGGACTGTTTACAGGATGACACCGGAAACTATGCCGAGAAGATGCGGCCTAAAACCTGTCACATTCTGATTACACCAGAAGACACCACATCCCCTCATGCCTATTCTTAATCTGAATTGTTTAAATTTGACCGGGCCAAGATATAACTTGCTCTTCTTCAAGTTGCGTCTGATGTAAGACCCGTGTAGTACTGGCAGTCAGGGACTGTGGTAGAGCCCGGATATATGTATTAGACTTGTTGTCAGGAATAAACTTTTTAAACTTATGACAATTGGCAAAGTCTCCTACTTTAACTCAATAACAAGAACCCACGGAATAAAGAAGCTTTGAAAAGACTTTGCTTCAAGTAGAAATATAATTTTCCCTACAAAGGATCAATATTATTCTTATCATTATTGTTAAAATATGTATGTATAGTTCCATACAGAAGTAGCTCAGCCGGTAGAGCGGGTCGTCCAATGATTCAAGATCGGCGGTTCAATTCCCGCTCCTGACCATTCACTTTTGGAGTGTGAGCTGGCAGTGGGAGTTGTTTCAGGGGCCTGTACAAAAATAAATAAATAAATAAATATATATATATATATATATATATATATATATATATATATGCATGTTAACTAACACACTAACCACGAGTGAAAACATAATAATTTCCCTATGGGGATCATTAAAGTGTAATTCTTCCAATTTTGACCATCAATTATCATTTTTGAATGACATGATTGTTTTCAAATCCGACTAGTTTATTGGATGTTTGTTCATATCTTCGACTGTTCTTTCTCTCTCTCTCTCTTTATACACACACACACACACACACACACACACACACACACACACACACACACACGTCGTATATATATATATATATATATATATATATATATATATATATATATATATATATATATATATATATATATATATATATATATATACAGCCACTGCAGTTTATAAAATAAATGTTATTTATTTCTTATTGTATGCTTCTTATAATCCGGTGCGCCTTATATATGAAATAAATTATAAAACAAACAAATTATTGAGGGTGCGCCTTATAGTCCAGTGTGCCTTATAGTGCAGAAAATACTGTATATAAAATCAGTGACGTGTGGTGAGGTTCATGGCTGGTGAGGCACTGACTTCATCATAATCAGAAGATGTTTACAAATATCGGAGCCTACAGTGTAGCTTATTCACCATTTAATAAGCAACAGTGAGTGGGTTATTTTTAAAGTTTCATAGCAGAATTATTTACACATACAAACTGTAACACACAAATAAGCACATTTGATGAAAAAAACTTGTTATGATGTTATCTAAACGTTTTTTATGTTATGTTTACTTACATATGAATTCCATCCACAGCTCCTTCTGAACAAAAGCATTGAAAAAATTTGAGTTGAGATATGTAATCCTCCATTTTTATAGTACGGCAAGGCAAGTGGAAAACAAATGAATGGCTGCACTTGACTCACTGACTATAGATTGTACACTGCCCAGCCAAAAAAAACCTCACACACTCTAATATTTCGTGGGACTACCTGTAGCTTTGATTGCGGTGCGCAATTGCCGCGGCATTGTTTCGACAACCTCGTACAACGTCACAGCATTTATTTCTGTCTTGAATAGCATTAATTTTTGGCCGAGTTCTTGTAATGACGATAGGAGTCAAACCACTCTGCAAGGTCTTCTCCAGCCCCAAAGTCTCCCATAGACTTTGAATGGGGTTAATCAGGACTGTGGGGGCCAATTGATGTGTCAAAATGATTCCGCACGCTCCCTGGATAACTCATTCACAATTAGAGTCCGATAAATTTTGGCATTGTTGTCCTGGAATATGATCGTGCCATCCGGGAGAAAAAATCCATTTATGGGATTGCCTGGTCATTCAGTACATTGATACTCAGCTGACTTAATTTTTTTGCTGAATAATATTGCTGAGCCTAGACTTGACCAACCGAAGAAACCCCTGATCATAACACTGCAATTTGCTTATTGAAACCCAAACGGTGACTTTTTTTTTGGCCGGGAAGTGTATTTTGCTGTCACTTCTTCTACAGCCGAGGAAGAAGAGTCCTTGGCCGAATCCCTGGAATCACCAGCTCCCCTTACCATAAGGCACGAGAACTGTGTGTCTCACATCGTGCCTTTTCCCACTGGATTCAGGACTGCTCAACTCAACAAAGACGTTACATACATGCAGTTGTTGACAAAAAAACACTGTACATTATATACATTAGCTAAATTATGGAAATTTATTTCATAGTGCAAACGTGTTTGAACATTTTAATAGCGACATATAGAGAAACAGCATTACGGTCTCACTGTATAGCATGTGAGCACAGCTAGTCGAGCCATTGCGCAATCCATGGTGAGGCTCGGATGGCCGGTGCCTCACCGCAGGTCTCTTCTTAGTATTTCACCAGTAAATGTAGAAATTCAGCAATTTTGAGTAATAATGATCTAAAATTGGTGACATTAAACGGAAAATATATAATACACATCCACTAGATAAATATAGCCATTTAATTATTTCTTTCATTTTCTATTTATTTCACCTGCCTCACCTGACCGCATGTCACACACACACACACACACACACACACACACACACACACACACACACACACACACACACACACACACACACACACACACACACACACATACACATATATAAGCAGCCCTTTCTTCTATCTGCAAATAGCTGCGGAGAGGAATTCACATTTTCCTCTTGTCAGATCATTTGGTCCATTTGCATTTGCCACATCAAATGCAGATGAGCTATTCCTCTCATCTTTCAACCCCTCCCCCTCACTCTTATGAAGTTTGTAGTATTTGATCACTTTAAGAAGAGAGGAGTCATACAGACTCACAAAGACCTAGACAGTGGAGTGGCTTTTTCCATCTGCAGAGTGATTGACAGAGCAAGCTGAAATTAGAAAGATCAAACACATGCCATAAATCATGGCTCAGCTAGCTAGGATGATAGTGTGCTGTATATTCTGTTTCATGACAATTTACCCTCTGCCTTGCATGTACGAGTGGGACCATGTTCCTGCTTTAGAATCAGGTCAAATACAGTACATGCAAAATATGGAATTTAAAGTTTTGAAACTAATTTTCAACTCAGATGGAAACTAATGATTACCTTACGTGCAACACAACACTGAACTCCACTTCAAGCTCAGTGGCTTTCCAATTGGTGTGTAGTGATTGTGTGAATGTATGCGTAGGAAACTGGCTTGTGTTGTAAAGATCATTGAGTGATATTTCTGTCATAACAATATATATAGCAATTAGTGATAAAAATGAGTAATTTGTTTTTGTCAATCCTCTAGTCAATTAAATATCAGAAAATACTGATAAGAGCTACAACAAGTTATAGTGTAATGAAGACTGATTGTTCAAAGTCTGCTCAACAGTCTGCTTCCTCTGTGAAAATATTTGTGTAGCTATATTTTATTGTCAATCAATCTGACATGCAGATATTTCCTTGATCAATCATTGAGTCCAAAAAGTGTCAAAATATAGTGATAAAGCAAACCTTACTATAATAACCCAGCACCCAAGGTGCCAGATTCATGTATCCCGTTTAATTATATAAATCTACCGCATAACAACATATTGTTTCTAAAATACCAAGAAACCAAACTTATCTCCATAACATCGCACAGAAAGTGGACTACACGTACGTCTGGAAGGTGAAGACCGGTTGATCAATGCTTGTATGAGATTGGAGCGGCGGTGGCAAAGTTGTACAGCGGGCGGTAGAGTGGGTCGTCCAATGTTACAAGATCGGCGGTTCAATTCCTGCTAATGTCCAAAAAACACCCGGAGGTGAGCTTACAGTGGGAGATGTCATCTCACCTCCGGGGCACTGCCGAGGCACCCTTGAGCAGGGCGCTGTCCTCTTTACAAGTTGCTCATTTGGGATGCACCATGTAGGAGCCCCACACCACTCTACCTCCCCCTGCATGCCTACAGACCCCCTTGTGTGTTTGTGTGTTTTATAGGGGCCTGTTCATACTAACATACAGTATATGCATGTGTTTGTTTGAAACTAGAGTGTGCTCATAATTTCTCTTCGGCCATTTCTACAGTACACAACATCAGAAAAAAAAAAGAAAGGGGGGACAATCATAGAACCCCCCCCCATCAATCGCAGACCTTTATGTGGGGAACGCAAGAAGCTCAAGCCACAAACAATTTGCTGATCTTCTGCTCACTAATGACAGCTGTACATCAATACTGTGGTCAGGTAACTGATTCATCATCACCACTGTACTGTGGAAAACAATCTTTTAACACATTTGTGCTTGTCCTTATAGAAAGATAAATTACATTTAAGTGTTGAAAATGTAAGATATCATAAATGTGAATGCTTTGCCAGTGCTCTCAAGTGAGTCTGGTAGAAAGTAGAAGCTGACAGACAGTTTGTACTGTATGTGTGCTTGTGTCCATTAGGTTCCCTGTAATTGAGGATCATTACCAGTCATTGAAGGTTTGTCCCTCACTCATTGAAAGTAACTGTGTGTGTGTGCATGTGTGCGTGTGTGTGTGCAGTGCCCTCTGTCTAGCTTGTCTGTCACAGAAAAACAGCAAATGGGGTTAAAAATGAGGAGAAATGACAAACTATGAAAAGACAGTGGCAGGAGGACAGATGTGGAGGAAGTGGGATGATGAAGAAGATGACAAGATAGGCAAAACAAACAGCTGAAAGACAGTGGAATTATTTGAAGGCAATGATAGTAATTTGGACTAGATTAAAAGCATCGACTACATTAAAGACAAGGAGGAATTATGACACAGAAAAAAGGGAAAGAGAGGATGTATGTAGAATGTTAAAAGAACAGTATAATAAACCCATTATTTCTATTTTTTGGTCTACATGGTAAATTGAACATGTAACAGTAACGGTGCAGAACTTCAAAAATCATCACTTTCATTAGAAACTGGGGAAATAAATAAAGCTTGAATTTCAATGTTAAAAATAATTGTAAAATAAAGTCATCACATTGGTGGTAAACCTAACTTTGGGCACAGTCCGTGCATGGACATGAAGCAGAAGAGTTCAAAAGAGAAAAGGAAGCAGTTGCATAACATTTATAAGACACTGTCTATGACTCACCTATAATCAAATTCATACCAACAAAAATATCACTGGACATGACAGAGGTTGTTTGCGCAAGTACAAATGTTTGTACACAGGAATCACACTCATAAAGACACAACAAATTTCACCTGCCACACTTAAGCAGACATGATTGAGTATTATTAAAATGAAATGTACATGAAATGTGCTTTGCAGCTTCAAACCAAAAATAGTGACATGAAGGATGTGAAAAGGTTGAATTGGATGTCCCTAAAGTCTTTTGCTTTTCAGTGTGAACCCTAGCCACTGTTAGCTGCAGTCAAGCATGACATTAAATTAGCACACCTTGGTGCATCTAACAATGGCTCAAAAGAGATTCCGGTTCCCTGCCACTAGTACTACAGCTACACAGACAGCACTGGATCCCATTGCACATGACGGTTTAGTGAGAAGACAATCAAAATAAGAAACGTGAAGGTCCAGTTTGCCCAAATTGTTTTTCTAAGTTGTCAAAAGCACTGTAATTGTGACACATTTATCTGAATAGTACTTTCATGAGGTGACTGTTTGACAGAAAGCCAATCTTCAATGAACTAATTATAGACAAATCTTTCACACTCAGGTTTGAATTTTGCTGAGAGAACAGACACATCACATCCACTGTGACAGCAAACATTATCTTTATGAAGTTATTATACTTATTTAAGAAGGGATATATAACTATGTTTACTTATAACTATGATACTCGCTTACAATATCAGTGAAATATACAAAAACAGGAAAAATTAGACAAAACCAGCTAAAAAGAGATATGAGCCTTATAATATGAACAATATGTCTACCTCTATTACAAAGTGGAACTACACCTGGCAGATGGTTGTACCAGCGCAGGCTCTTACTCCTGTTTTACTCTAATTATATCCACATGCAGGGTAATGGACTGAGAATGTTTCATCATACTGGGACAGGATTACTTCCTGGAGTGTCTGTCTCTATTCCCTTTCTCTCAGTCCCCCACTCACAATCAGGTACTCATAACACAACAAAAGCCAGACAGCACAAACACACACACACACACACACACACACACACACACACACACACACACACACACACACACACACACACAAACACACAAACACACAAACACACACACACACACACAGTATAATGAACACCAACTATTTCAATGATACAGGTGTACAGCCAATGTGGTCTGCTCCCTCTGGCATGAATTAAACATGTCCTGGTTTCAGGCTCTGCTACCTGTTGTTGTTTACGTGGTTACTGCTGCTAAATAGCCCCCGCAGTTGTAGTCTAATGCATATGTATTTGCCCTCTGTGGCTTCACACTAACTAAGGGTTTCTCACAGCCGCCTTCTCCAGGAGCGTACACCTGTCACACTGTGAGAGTAAAATATTGATCTTTCACTCGCCACCACGAGCTGAAATGCACTCACAAATTCTGCAAGTCCAGATGGACAAACAGAAAAAAGAGCTTCCAATCACTTGGTTATGGAATGTTTATGTGAGAAGAAGCTAACGTAATAGGCATGGCACACAGCCAATAGACTGTTGCCACACTTCATTGGATTATAGAGAATAGCTGAGAACTTACATGAGCATTCTGGAGCCTTTGATAACCTTTGATAACACAGATTTTTCTAATTACTACTTCTGTAATAAGAAAAGGAGAAAAAGTCAAGATAAGACTCCAGATTTTAAAAAAAAGTACAACACTGAAAAACATTCAGGTGCCAAGACCCATCACTGATTATTTAAATGAATGTTTTATCTTGTTTACATACATTACTTTCAATTTGGCAGCACACACAAAATTCCCTCAATTGTAGGTTGTTTTTAAAAAGCTATATTACATTTATTCTTAATCTTGGTTTACACGTGCCATTTTTAAATTGGTTGATCTGATGGTCTTGATTGATGGTTTCAATCTTAGGCTGTTTTCCTCTTGATACAGTTTAGTTTTGAGCAAACATTTAGGCCTGGTTATTTTAAAGAAAAATTATTTTGAAGTATAAACATTCATATCTGAATGTATGAATGTATACACATTCATGAAACATAACATTCATAAGGGCGGCAGTGGCTCAGTGGTAGAGCGCGCCGTAGAGCCGGTCGTCCAATGTTTCAAAGATCGGCGGTTCGATTCCTGCTCCCACTCAAACATTATATATATATATATATATATATATATATATATATATATATATATATATATATAGTTATTGTATCCACTGGCAGTTGAGGACTTGTGTTCAACACTTAGGCCAACTCTGACAGCTCTCACTATGCAGGGCCAGTCCTGCCAAACAGACTTATGAATTCCAAACAGCCTGGAGTCATGCTTCATATTTCATTGAAGTTGAATATTTAAAAAGATCAACCCACTCAAAACCCTATAAAACCTATCGTTCTGGGGCCTTGTGTCCTAAAAATAAAATTGCATCTGCCATATCGCATTACAGACAGCCACATCAGCCTCCATCTCTTAACCATTTCCCTCTCTGTTCCCCTCTCTCTATGACAAATTCCATCTGTTCACCAGCCTGTTTCTATCAACAAAGTTTTGCTATCTCTTTCAAACTGTGCACTATTTCCTACCTCCTTTATCTCATTTGCTTCCTTTTTCTTCCTGGCTGTCTGGAACTCATAATTCTTTTTTCCTTTATTGCAACTGTAACTCCTCGGATGTCCTCATCTCATTTCCAGGTCACGTAACCAAACAGAGAGAGGAAAAGTGTTTTTCATCTACAGTGAATGAACCTGGTGTATTAATAAGTGAAAAATAAGTGAGAAAGAAGAAAATTTGGGCAGCATGGTGAGAAATCTGCATGATTCATGCTCACTCTGCCCACTGCAGCATTGGACACACTGTGCTAAGGTGTGAAATAATATCGTCACTAAACCCTAATCTATATAGGTGTTAACTTTGTCACAGACGATGCCAGCATACAGTATCCATAACATTTGCCTGCTTGGGCTTCCTCCCACCACCAAAAACCATTCAATAAAGGAGAATTGGTCCACCTAAATTGTCTGTAAGTGTGAAAGTCAGTGGTTGTTTGTTTTTCAATTCAAATTCAATTCAATTCAATTAAAAAAAAGGTTATTAGTCCCCAAGGGGCAATTGAAACCACATGAAGAAGGATTGGTGTAAAAGTGTAAACATACATTGTAAACATTAACAGTGTAAACATAAACAATAAACATAAATAACAAATATGAATGCAATGTTTATGTTAAATGATAATTCAAAACCTAGCTAGTTCAAAACCTAGTCAGTTTAGAACCAAATTTGTTCTAAACCTAGTTACTTAATTAGTTAGTTCAGAAACTAGCTAGTTTAAAAACCTAGTTAGTTCAAAACATGTAGTTTAAAACCTAGTTAGTTAGTTTACATGTAGTTAATTCAAAATGTAGTAAGTTCAAAAACCTAGTTAGTTCAAAACTGGTTAGTAACTAGTTTGCTAATTAGTTGTTTGTCACTTGTCTGGGGTGTGCCTCTTCTTCTGCCCAAATACACCTGTATTGGCTACAGCCTTAACATTGTAGTTCAACTTGAAAAACTCTTGAAGAATATCTTGAAGCCCTGAAAACCTTTACAGAAAAAAAAGTGACGGGGGTCTACACTCACATCTTCAACAAGTTTGGATGCTGTTTCTGGAATGGTTAATATTACATTTACAGCTACTGTACAAAACAATTATCTGCTGGAGAAGGTTGGACTAAGACATCAGCCTCTCAACTCAAGTCTAAAGAGGGCTTGTTGAAAGCATTGTCACAACTGGCATCAGGACATGGAATGGTAACACAACTGGCTGAAAGAAAAATTGTTGCAGCTGTGCTGCTCATGCTCTATTTAAGTGGGTGGACTCAGGTTACAACCTGAGACAGCGCAAGACTGTGAGCAATTGCACTCACAAAGCCGACTTCCATAAAACTTTCCTTTGAGCCGATGTCAAGCTTGTGACTCAAGACATGAAGGACAGGTACACCAAAATGACCACTATCTCAACCCACATCAATATAATGAGTGACCAAACAAATGCTTTCCATGTCATGGTGTAAAATAAGCATTGGTATGTATATAAACATATATCCATCTCTGCTTTAAACGTTACATTTCTTTTCTATCCTGGAGGACAATACTAGAGGTGAAATAATACTTTACCTTCAAAAAAGTTAAGTGACTGCAAGCATTTCGTGACACAAAAAGACAAATTAATGTGGGACATAAAGTTAACTTTGTTGTTGCCCATGGAAGGAGCAGCAAAATGCAGTAGTGGCAAACCAGACTGGCAAATCATGAAACAATTTAAATCAACTCTATGCTAAAGAGACCAAGAGTGCTCAGTTTGTGCATTCCTACTATTTTGGACGTCAATGCCATTCCTTGGAACTACGATTGCTACAGACAGAATGCTCTCCACTGACGAAGACATCATACTCAGAGAATGTTGAATTTCTTTCAAAATAATTATTTTGGTCATCTTCTTCCAATAATTGTTTTTGGCATGTTTATACTATCTACCAGATATGTGTGACAATGTTTCAGTGAACACATGACAGAAAATACTGAACTACTGGCTGATTATTCATTCATTATTCAATTATTGTGATAATACAAATGGGTAAAAAGACATTTTGTCTTGGGCCAAATTTCAAGAGAATTTTCAAACCAGAATAACACTGGGGCAACTCATACTAGTTGAAAATGTCTGGAAATATACTGTGGTTAAGCCTGTGCAATCCAAAAAGAAAATGGTGGCACTGTTGAGCTGCCACCTCTACTCAAAAGATCCTTGCTGCCTGTGCAAAAAAAATTCTGAGAGGAAATCTACATCACACTGCACTCTCAGTTAGGACCTGTTATAGCATTATCCTGATACATTATAAATGGAAAAAAAAACTGGGAAATAAAGGTTGATTTACCTCATCACCTTCTAACCCTAACCAGCGAACACTTTAAGTGATGTTTCCCAAAAACCATTCTGTTTAATAATGGTGTGCAATATGCAGTGTATTATTGCAATGCTCTGCTGCAACGATCAGAGCCCAGTGACATGTCACTGCAGTTGGTCATCAATACCCACATCTGACTAATTCAGAGACAGATGCAAAAATACTCAGTGGGGGAGGAAAGATCATGTCCAGGGGCATCATCCCCCAAATCTCATACAGGCCTGGCAATTAAAAATGCATGCATCAATAGTCTAAGCAATTTTCCGAGAAATATATTTTCACAAGCAAAATTCATATAAATGGACACAGCCAAATGCATGCCTATATCATATTTCTTATTCTCTCAGAACTGATGGCTGCAGAGCTTGTCTTCCATTCAATGAACCAAAATTAGAGGCTGTACACATTATGGCTCAGAGGAACACATTAACCCAGTCACCACAAAGGCATGGGTCTGCCTAAAGAAAGCTTTAATTCATTATATATCCTGAGTCCTCTGCAAGACAGACATCTGCGGGTCAAGGACAGTGGTGGTGATGCGATTCGATGAATAGTGAATTGAATGCGAGTGTGTGCCCTCCACAGATGAGGAAACACATTTAAATAGCTGAGCTCCATTTTGTCGCACTTGTTAGTGATCATCTTGGCGATAACTTTCAATCAGAGTGGGACCTTTGGTAGTGACCTCAATGTGTTATGTGTGTGTGTATGTGTGTGTGTGTGTGTGTGTGTTTGTGTGTGTGTGTGTGTGTGTGTGTGTGTGTATCTGTATGTGTGTGTGTGTTCGTGTGTGTGTGTGTGTGTGTGTGTGTGTGTGTGTGTGTGTGTGTGTGTGTGTGTGTGTGTGTGTGTGAGTGTGTGTGTATCTGTATGTGTGTGTGTGTGTGTGTGTGTGTGTGTGTGTGTGTGTGTGTGTGTGTGTGTGTGTGTGTGTGTGTGTGTGTGTGTGTGTGTGTGTGTGTGTGTGTGTGTGTGTATCTGTATGTGTGTGTGTGTGTGTGTGTGTGTGTGTGTGTGTGTGTGTGTGTGTGTGTGTGTGTGTGTGTGTGTGTGTGTGTGTGTGTGTGTGTGTGTGTCTGGATGCATTGATAGATGTGTGTATTTGTAGGCAGAAAATATATTAGTCAACTTCCAAGAAAGAACAACAATCCTATCACTGATACACAATGTGTGTGTAATATCTGTGCATTTATTGATAGTTTAGCACAAAATCACTCCTAACGGATCTGCCCTGAGGGAGAGTGCAGCGCTTTACTGTAAGTGTGTCATCCATCTCCTTCCATTTGAGAGCTCCCATGGGACTCATAGCAATCCATGGTCCAGACATGTTCTATATCTAGTTTAAAGAACCAGTGGCCGAGCGGTCAAAAGAATGGGTTAATATAGCAGATGCCTAACATATGGGAACTTAAAGGTTTGGCATATGAAAAACAGGTCCAGTAGCAATGTGCATGTCTTACAAGAATGCATTAAACATTTGGGAGGCACATGGAATGACACATGTTGGGGTAATTTGCTTCTTTGTAACTTGTTCAGTTCAAATTCCACATTCACAGCTTTCTTGTAGATAAAAGCCTTCAAACACTGCAACGACACACACAACCACATTCACAAACACACACACACAGGGTGTTATGATTTGCCAAATCAATGTGCCAGGCGAAATGTCCAAGCTACAGCTACATTGAATCAAAGTCCATTAATTAGTGCAAAGCTGGAAAACAATCAATGCTGGCAATTATTTGTCAGAAAAGTCAGATATGACAAGCATATAACTTATTTTTTATAGTAGTTAATCACGTCTTCAACTCTGTGTGTTTCCCTTACTTAGACCTGTAGGCCATGTCATCTCAGTTCATGACTTGACTACCCTTTTTCTCCTAAGAGGTAGTGGGGGAAGAGTTTTTCTTTTTTCGACAGTGTGAATGATAGTTCTTGCGTTGGGTTCAAGTCTGTGCTAGATTCCCTAGGTTTCTCACAGTTGGTGGATGGTCCTACCCATAAACACCATCACACCCTTGATCTTATTCTTACCCACAGTGTAGATATAGGGCACTTGACTATTTTCCCACAAAACAAATTCTTGTCAGATCTCTCCCTAGTTACTTTTGACTTTGCCCGAATTAACAATAACCCACAGAATAAAACCATCTTGACTAGATTGATCACTGATTCAGTAATAACTCAATTTAAAGAAAAAATCCCCTTAGCCTTAGAGTCAATATGCTCCCCTGACCCCTATCCCAGTAATAGCCAAAATATTGAATTTCTCACAGACAGTGTGGCTAACATCCTAAAAACAACTCTTGATGGCATAGCCCCGTTAAAAAGAAAAATTAAAAAACAGGAAAGGTCAGCCCCATGGTAAAACTCGTCCGTCCGCAACATTCAACAGCGCTCCCGCAGACTGGGGAGAATCTGGCGATCAACAAAAACTGACCTAGCCTATTCAACCTGGAAAGACAGCTTTACGTCATATAAGAAGGTTCTTGGTAGAAGTAGAGATACTTACTACTCTACTTTAATAGAGGAAAATAAAAACAACCCTCGGTTTCTTTTCAGCACTGTAGCCAGGCTGACCAAGAAACACAACAGTATTGAGACTACCATTCCTTTAAATCTTGAATGTGATGACTTTCTTAGGTTTTTCCAAAACAAAATCACAAATCTTAGAGATGAGATCCATTATGTACTGCCTAACACAAATGAAATAGCAGAAGAATCAACTACTTCTGGCAATACCCTGGAGTGTTTTCAGCAAATGGAACTCTCTGATTTAAATTCCCTAATTTCCTCTGCTAAACCCACCACCTGTCTTCTAGACAAAATTCCAAGTACGCTCCTCAAAGATGAATATACCTGCACTATCCATAATTAATCAGTCCTTAAAAATAGGTTATGTACCGCAGTCTTTCAAAGAGGCTATGATCAAGCCCCTCCTTAAGAAACCAAACCTAGATGCTGGCGTCCTCTCAAATTACAGGCCAATCTCTAACCTGCCATTCTTATCTAAGATCCTAGAAAACGTAGTGGCCAAACAGGTAAATGACTACCTGTTAGAGAATAATCCATTAAAGGATTTCCAGTCAGGTTTTAGAACAAACTACAGTACGGAGACTGCACTGCTAAAAGTCACAAATGACCTTTTAACAGTGTCAGATAAAGGTCTTCTGTCTGTTCTAGTCTTATTCGACCTGAGTGTAGCATTCGATACAGATGATCATAGTATTCTTTTAAGGAGATTGGAAGAGGAAGTTGGGATTAAAAACTCAGCACTAGATTGGTTTAGGTCATATCTATCTGACCAATTTCAGTTTGTCTATGTAAATAATAAATCTTCAGATCGAGGGACTCTCACCTGTGGAGTACCTCAAGGATTCGTTCTGGGACCAATTATGTTTAATCTGTATATGTTACCATTGGGAAATATTATAAGGAAACATAATATCAATTTTCATTGTTATGCTGATACTCAATTATATTTATCAATTAAAACAAATGAATCTGATCAGCTAATTAAATCTGAATCCTGCCTCAGGGATATTAAATCCTGGATGCTTCACAATTTCTTAACGTTGAACAGTAACAAAACTGAAGTCATTATTATTGGGTCGAAGCATCTTAGAGATGATCTCTCTAACATGGCAATTCACTTAGATGGCATTGCTCTATCTGCAATGCTCTGGTTTGATGCCCGGTGATTCCGCGTGGGGTGGAATTGAAAACTCACAAGGCCTCGATTGTGAAATCAGGACCACAGTACTGGAAGACACCAAAGGGATTGCAGCCCCCGGTTGTTTAACCTTTGCGTTGTCTACGGTATCCTTCGTGTTATTCTGCGGTTTCGGGTTGGTAGTCGGTGATCCAGCGGGTAAAGGAGTCGGAAACCCACAAGGCTGTGGTCCTGGAGCCTGGGCCGCAGCCACTAACGCATAAGTAGCTGCAACTACTAACTACTGGCACCGCGGCTCCCACTGCCATCCCCGCGCGCGCTCCGCCGCATTTCCCGTGGCAGGGGCCAGCCACCGATCATCCTCTCCATTCGGACAGTTACACATGAGATGTGCCTCCCATCCGCACTTAACACATTTCATGCTCTCACTTGTGACATAAACCATGTAGTCATAGTAATCAATTATAAACGTGATCGTGAACTTCAGCTCTCCATTGGACCGATTTGGGATCATCATAACTTGTCTCTGGAAGGCGTAACATGCCTGAGTGGCATTGCCGACAGGGAACATATTGATAGGACCCAGGAGCCGACCATGTCGCGACAGCTCCTTCTCCAAGAGCTCGTCCCTGAGGTAGGCAGTGCATTCGTTATGATCACCGTTTTAATTGGGCTAGCCAGGGGGTGGACGGGGATGAGGGTATTCTTAATCACCATCCCGCTCACAACCGCTTGCTGCACCTTTTCAATTTCGTCAAAAAAGATTACCACTGCTTTGTTCAATCGGGAGCCTGCTTTAATGCTGTCGGAAACGACTGCACTCCCACCGCTGAACACACCTCCCCCACCGAGCAGTTGCGGGGCGGGGGTATTAACTTTATACCATGCAGCCGTGTGAGTTTTGACACAGAGGCTTTGTCCTCCATGGTAGTCCATCTCTGGGCTACCGTGGAGCAACTGTGAAGTAACTGCGAAGTAACTGTCACTAACTGAAAGTGAATGCACGTATACAAAAAGCAAAAACGACTGAGTGAATATGCACTTGGACGCCACACTCCCATCTATTTCCCTCACAAACTCCTAAAACCCCAAAAAACTGTGAGAAATACATAAAAAAACAAAAAAATAGAGTGAGTACAGAGAGAGAGAGAGAGAGAGAGAGAGAGAGAGAGAGAATGTGTTTTTCATGAAAGGACCCCTATAACTTTGGTACTATGTGTGCTCATGGACTGTGACAAGCAGGGCTTCATGTCTTCTATTGAAGCCACCCGGATGCTTAGTATAGCCAAACATTAATAATTTCTTCATATATCCACTTTTTCTCATTCATGGCCACAACAACTGATTTTTGGCATGGTTTTCCGTTTAAAAATGACTCGTGTGGCAATTTTGATACATCTCCACAACATGCCAGCACTACTGGGAAGTGTGATTTTTCATGACCAGACTATATTCAGTCTTTTGACCTTTCTCTGCGACACTTCGGCCCATGGGAATAACAAACATGAGTGCAACGTTGTGAATGTTAATATGATTTAGTATCACACCGTAATCAACTACTTGCTTTTCATGTAACTCACAGAAATTGCTGACCTTGACTTAGAAGTCTGCTGGCAATTTTTGGGGCGTATATGTTCGTGCTGTGATAGAAGCGGTTGTGTTGCATGAAGAGGTAACACCAAAAATATCCTCTTGCAAAATCATTTAAATTCATCACTTTGGCAACTACCTGCGCGTGGAGACATAACTGCAATGTGTTATGTCTCCTGGTAACATGTTACTAAAGCACCCAACTGTGAACTTGTCCCTACATGTGTCCATGTAGCTTCAAGACAACAATTCGCTTTTCTTCTTTACAGTTAGAGTGTCCTCCGCTTTTCACCAGTCTCACAAGTTTCTCACTCTCTCCAAAATTTACTTACTGCTGCTCCATTACCGTTTTTGGCTGCATATTTCACTACCTGCAGCTTGTAATCTGAAGAAAATTATTTTCTTTTTTGAGACATTTGTGTTGAGTCTTTCTCTGTTGTCTTTATAAGTTGATGTTTAAATCTGAAATTATCATTGCTACAGTAGCAAAAGGAGTAGTAGAGTAAGAGTAGATTCCTTCCTACGGCGGTTAGACTGTATAACAAGCACTGCTCCCAGTCCACCATAAACAATCAATCACACACACCAGTATAGCTTGTGGTAGTTTAGTAGTAGTCCACGGATGCCGTCAGTCAATAAAATGCACGTATGGTATCACGTGACTGCCAAAAATCCGCGATGAGGTAAAGTTGTGAGCTTTAATGCGCGAATGCGCGAGGGCACACTGTATTTACAGAACAGACTCAGAATTGAGGCTTAATGCTTTTGATAACAACAGCAAAGGAACTATTTACAAAACATTTTTTTATGAACTCAAACTGCATTAATAAATGCAACACATGCAATAGGAAGTTATGAACTACAAAGTATACATGAACAAGAATTGTCATACTCAACACAACTTTCTAATTTTTTTTCTTCTTTTTTTTTTAATTTCTAGAGTGACAGAGAGAGACAGAGAGACAGAGAGACAGAGACACAGAGACAGAGACAGAGAGAGAGAGAGAGAGAGAGGAGAGAGAGAGAAAGACAGAGAGAGAGAGAGAGAGAGAGAGAGAGAGAGAGAGAGAGAGAGAGAGAGAGAGAGAGAGAGAGAGAGAGAGAGAGAGAGAGAGAGAGAGAGAGAGCATATGTGTGTGTGCACGCGTGATGTAAAAGTGAAAATATCTAATATCTATACAGTATATAACAAAAAATGACTGGAGTGGAGGCAGTGACCGATGTGACACAAGCAGTGTTTAGCTCTATCTGGTCAAAAGTACGTGCAACAAAACCAGAAACAAGTTCACCGAGTAACCTTAAACAGACCGAAAAAAAGGTAAGCTGAAGAAAACTAGTGATGTTTTTCTGGAGGGAGGAGGAGGCACTATGTGTGACTGGCCAATCACAGAGTGGGAAGACAGTCAGTTATGAGCAGGGGTCCCCAACCGCGGGCTGGTACTGGTCCGTGGGTCATTTGATACCAGGCCACAGAGAAAGCAAAAATCTTCTTGTTCTTCTTCTAATTTACATCACTTCCATTTTATTTATTTTGGAGTCTGAAAGATGTTTTATGTATATTGAAACATTACCCGATTCTCTGTTACATCCGTTTATGTCAGTGGTCCCCAACCACTGGGTCATTGGGTACTGGGCAGCACAGAAAGTTTGACTTTCTTTTTTTTAAATTTTTTTTTTATTGATTACCAGTCTAAAGATGTTTTATTTTGAAAAGTGATTCTTTACGGAATGACGCACAGACAAATGCGTGTCTGTCCCGCTTGACAGGTCTTGACTCAGCCTTTCTAGCAACGCTCAGAAAATATTAAATATAATATCAAACTGAAATCTCCTAAGCCATATCTATCAGTATGGTGTTGTACTCTGATACAACACCATACACCATACTCAGTAGGGACAACCTTCTGAAATTACAATTGAAATATCTCCCTATTTACCTATATGTTCACACACGTCCACATAATAAAGTTCCTCATTTTGACCATTTATCCAACACAATAGGATGTGGAAAAGTATCACCCAGATGTGTGTTAGTTTTCTTTAATCATTGAGAAAACACCATCTCAGTGTGACAGATTTGAGTACACAAAAGCGCCTGCAGCATGGTTGTACTTGTAATTATCATAACATCAATCAATGAACACAAACAAGACAAACACAGGAACAAAGACAAACTTGAGGGGGAAACAAGCAAGTAAATATGCACAGAAAAAAGACAAAAGCACCACAACAGTACTTAACGACCTCTGTCTGTGAACAACCGAGGATGCTTTGGTGTTATTGTCTACTACTTGTATTGATCAAACAGGAGCTTTGAGACAGGGGGCAGGAGCAGACCTTTGCAAGAATATTTCCTGTTAGTCTCTTGCATGGTTTTGGAAAGTTAAATGACAGTTTTGTTTCTGTATGACTGCCTCGTTATGAGTCACTCTAAATGAATAGTTTATCGAGCAAGCACACACAACAGTTAGCGCAACTCCAAGAACTCTACACAGCCACTGAGCACAAATAAATCTATGGCTTGTAAATTTAACACACTTTTAATACAGCTAGGAATGCATTAATAAAAGGAAAGGCCATGATCGTGGTGTTTATTAATGATACACCAACATAGGGTACAAACATGTCCCTTTGGAAGCAATTACGCAAAATCACACAGAACCTGTTTCAATTCTGATTGCAGCTGACCGGAAGACATGTATTCTAATATTCTCTCAAGTAACAGGTGTTGCAAAAAAGGCATTAAGTTATAGAAAACACAATGTAAATAATTATAAGTAAACTTCAAGTATAGTTGATAGTTTTCCATAGAAATGAGTACAAATCAGTTTGTTTAATTGTGGGCCAAACAACACATTAAGAAATCAACTGTAAACCTGTGAACATACAGCTTTTTTTCTGGTTATCCCTTTCTTTTGTGAGTTAACTGAAATACAGTATGTTAATTCATTCTCTAGTAACAGCAGATCCCACAGTTGGAGAAAATTTATTTTCTAATGGCAAGATCAATATAATCAATGCTACATCCCTTCTATAGAAAGGCATGAAATAAGGATTTTCTAACTAATGAAGAAAAAAATCATGTTGAGAGAGAGAGTAACTGGGTTGTGGAAAGAGGCAGAAAGCCCAGCCAGGTCTAAAACAACAAAACAAAACAGTCTTTCATGAAGGCAATTACAGTCGTCACTTGAGTAATGCTGGTTACAGCTCTGGGCATACACAAATCAGATTTTGTTTGCACTGATTTTGTATCTGCCAAACCATTTGGTGAGAAGGCCAACCTTGTATTGTTATTGGAACTGTTCGAGTCTGGACACAATCACAGATCTCTACAGCCAGAATATAAATGAAAAAAAGATAGGAACTAGCTTACTTATCCAGCAATATCCTCAGGTATCGTTTTAATGTGCATAATGCACATTGCACTGGTCAGTCAAAGTAATCTTGTTCAGTGACTGTAGATGGTTGATAATGGGAGAAGAGACATATTTATGTTTTCTTAGGGGCATTATCTTACAATAGAGAATAATAATAGTAATAATAATAATAATAATAATCTTCTTTTCCTTTCGGCTTTTCCCTTCAGGGGTCGCCACAGCGAATCAATTGCCTCCATCTAGGCCTGTCCTTTGAATCCTCTTCTCTCACACCAACTACCTTCATGTCTTCTCTCATTACATCCATAAACCTCCTCTTTGGTCTTCCTCTAGGCCTCCTGCCTGGCAATTCAAAAATCAGCATCCTTCTACCAATATATTCACTATCTCTGGACATGTCCAAACCATCTCAGTCTGGCCTCTCTGACTTTATCTCCAAATAATAATAATAATAATAATAATAATAATAATAATAATAATAATAATAATATTGTATATGTATTGATTTGTCTGGCAAATTTCAAACATTATGTAGGAAAGGCTGATTTTGGACAAGATGTGAATTTTCTAAAATTCCACATCAATGCCTTTTTTTAAAGTAGTTGCTGTGCAAATCTTGACTTTAGAAAAATGTGCTGACATGTGAAAAGTGCAAGAACTGCATCAGTCTTCTTAACTCAGAAATACCAGCACTTGCCTTCATCAGTGAGGTAATGTTTTCTGAAACTAAACGCATTGATATAGACATTATGTTCTATGAAGTGTAGTGTAGTGAAGTGTACCATTATTGCAAATGGGAAGAAGTCGATAGTGGAGGTCCTAAGGTCTTGTTGTCAGGCATATTTGTTGGATGTGAGGACAATCAAGATATACAGCCAAATTCTCCAAAATGACAATGGAATTAGCTTATGGTGGTGAAGAGAACACTTAGTTTACTGGCAACAATGAATGTGAACAACCACAACCGAATGAAAATAACATTCTCCTATAAAACCTGCGACATTTGTGGTATAGTGTTGTCATAAAACTGCACATTATTTAAGTATTGTGATGGGTCCAAAGCACACCAGTGTTGTAATGAGCCTGTTTGAGCAACATCTTGTTATGCTTTATTGAAAGAGTATAGTAGCATCTTTACTCTGCACTACTCATGAGCACAAAGTTACGTTTAAACTTAAAAACTGTAAAAAAGTCTTACATATTTCACTTTAATATATAAGACTGAGAGCAGAGACAAAAGTGGAATACAGTAATCCCTCGTTACTTGTGGTTAATGTGTTTCAGAACAACCCACAAAAAACAAAATTCAATGCACTTAAACTGTGGATGCGAGACAAAAGTGATTTTGTATGCTCTTGTGATGCCAACGGTAAAAATTAATTAAATAAAGTCTTAATGAGAAAAAATACATCAAAGTTTTAGTGAACATGGCCCTTGCCCTCCGGATTATGAAATTATGTAGGCACCAATATTTTTATTTATTTATTTTATATACTCAATTAATCCCCAAAATAAAATTAGTGGCAGACTCTAGTGTTATTAAAATGCATACATATTAGTGTGTACAGGCACTGAACACACAAACACACACACAAGGGGCCTGTACACATTCGGGGGAGGTAGAGTGGCGGGAAACTCCTGCTGGGTGAGCCCAAATGAGCAACTTGTGAGGGGGGACAGTGCCTTGCTCAAGGGTGCCTCGGCAGTGTTCCAGAGGGAGCTGACACCTCCCACTGTCAGCTCACACTCTGGGTGTTTTTGGGCAGGAGCTGGAATCGATCCGCCGATCTTGGAACACTGGATGAGCCACTCTACTACTGAGCCACTGCCTCCTCTTATATTTACTATCACAAAATATAATGTTCTCTCTTTTGGAAGGCAGAGGCTCAGTGGTAGAGCAGGTGCCCTAAGATCAGAGATCCCGCTCCTGCCCAGCCACCTTTGGAGTGTGAGCTGACAGTGGGAGGTGTCAGCTCACCTCCTGGCCACTGCCAAGGTGCCCTTGAGCAAGGTGCTGTCCCCCTTACAAACTGCTCAATTGGGACGCACCCAGAACTCACTGCCTGTCACTCTGCTTCCCCCTGTACTGATTGTTCTTGTACTAAATGCATGCCTTGTGTGTTGTTTGTTTCAGGGGCCTGTATACAATGTATGAATTGGGTAATACATACAGTATATGCATGTACTGTATAGCTGAGTGTAAATATAATTTCCCCATTGGGGAATTATAAAGTGGACTTTCTCTTTCTTTTTACTCCTTCTTATTAAAGAATTAGCTACAATTTCTTATTATAAAGTCGGACCGTGTAGTTTGACAAGACTATAAACAGGCATTCAGTCCTGCATACAGCAATACCTGGAACACAACCAGCACAAGAAACACAGACACTTCCTTGGATAGGATTTTGTGTGGTTCTGGAGGGTGACTAGTAATGGTTCATTGCCATAGGTGGGGAGAGTAGAGCCTTCTTCTCAGCATGTACACAGTCACTGCTGTGAATACACACAAACGATACAGAGAAAGAGGAAAACTGAGCCAAATAAAAACAGGTCTGGAGAAGAATTATTCATTTTCTCTTCTATAACTAACATGTTCCTCTTTAAATGTAGTAATTACTGTGACTGCATGACTAATGCCATTTTATACTGTATATATAAAGTAAGTGTGTATATATATATATATATATATATATATATACACATTCATTTTCATACACCGCCGCTGTATCCACCGTAGCGGGTCACGGTCAGCTGGAGCCTATCCCAGCTGGCATAGTGTGTGAGGCGGGGGACACTCCGGGCATGTCGCCAGTGCTTCAACCTGAAGCGCATGCTTTTGGAGGTTCGAGGAAGCCGGAGAACCCGGGGAGAACCCACGCGGACACGGGGAGAGCATGCAAACTCTGCACAGAGCGGGACTCGTACCCGGACCCGCCGTGTTTTGAGGTGATAGCGCTACCCACTGTGCCACCGTGCAGCCATATATATATATATATATATATATATATATATATATATATATATATATATATATATATATATATATAATGTCCCTCTCACCCTTTCAGGGTGGTATCTGTGTGTCATCCTCAAGCTCTGGTCCTCTAACAGAGGCCTGGGAGTCTGAGGGTTCTGCGCAGTATCTTAGCTGTTCCTAGGACTGCGCTCTTCTGGACTGAGGCTTCAGATGTTGTTCTGCTGGAGCCACTCTTCCAGTTTGGGGGTCACTGCCCCAAGTGCTCCTACTACCACAGGGACCACATTAACCTTAACCTATATATATATATACACACAGGATACATAATGTGTGTGTTTATGCACACACACACACACACACACACACACACACACACACACACACACACACACACACACACACACACACACACACACACACACACACACACACACACACACACACACACACACACACACACACACACACACACACAGAGAAGAAAAGAGTCCTAGTGCAGATCTCCAGCCTATGAATCCTTTATATAGTACTCAGATCTCATTACAACTTCATTAGATGGCCTGTTTCAGAACAGCTGTACACTATTGGCAAAATGGCCCCAAGATGTAGACAGGCATATACAGAGACACATATCATGGTAATATCTTCCCCTCTGTGGCTCTTGTTTCAAAATACTGCTGACACTTTATACAGGAGGACTGTGAACAATACTGACACATTTCACTTTGTACTCTTTCTTATTCTGACAATCATGTTTCTCTCGTGCAAAAGGCACTAGTGTATCAAGGCCAATAAAAGTCTCTATTCGCTCAACTGTTGGAAAAGCGAACAGAGAAAACCCAGGCAAATTAATCAGCATTATACATACAGTCTACGGCCAAGAAGCTGAAGAGGAAAAGCAAGGTCTGCTATGAAGACATTGCCAAATTAAGAATAAACTCAAATATTTTTTTATCTGGAGTAAATGCTATATTTGGAAGACTGAATTATTTAAAACTTTATAAACTTTGAAATGAAGACAACAACCTGACACATCTGACAAATTATAATCACACCAGCACTTCATAACCAAAAAGACTACAACTTAACTCAACAGGCATATTAAATAAACAAACATTTAACAAGTGATGCGAGTTCACATCACTTGTTAAAAAGTCTGCTTTGTTTTCCTTATAACCTCCAAACATTTCAGTTCCAATCCAATTTATGACCGCAGGAAGAAAAAAAAAAATCTCAAGGGTCTGCTCTGGGTTTTACTGTGGATTCCCACAAAACAGTTCTGCCATGATGAGGAAGTCTGTAGAAAGTCCAAATGAGAAGCACACACAGAAAATGTACCGATCTCCACCAGCTTGCTGCAAACTTTACAAATGGGTCGAATGTTGAGGTTACAGCTTTAAAAAGTTATGCTTGGCTGACACCAGGCAACACTGTCAACTTTGCAAGATACAATGTACTGTGTATAGTGAGTCTGAATTCATTTGCACGACATTACCTTTTTGTTTTGTAAAGCAAGAACTGTTTTTCACTTTCAAACAGCATGATGCTGGTGATAGTTTGCTGTACTTAACACATCCTGTATGCATCCTGTATGTGCTGTATTATTGTATTATCTATTGTATTGTTCATACAAATGATGCCAAAACTGTATTCTGTACAGCCTTATGAAACATTTTTTTCTTTTGTGTAGGTTTTTACATTTAGTGCAAAAAACAAATATTATAACAAATATGTTCCTTAATAAAGCTGATTGATTTCATTGATAATTTTATTATTTATAATTTAAACAAATAAAAATGAAGCTATCTGTACAAAGAATCTGCCTTCAGCACTTTGGGACACTTCTGGTTGATGTGTGTAATGGATGGTTCTCTTAATTTATGTAGTTTGTCATCAGGGTCTTGACCCTTTCTTGACCCAGGGTGAAACTAATGCTCCTTGACAAATTATATACTTGCTACTTGCTGTACAATGCCTTTCCCTGCAACACTGATGAAAGTGGGGTTGTGGACACCCTTCACAGACCATAACAGGCATCACTCGGGATCACAGCCAGTTTCCAACTGCTAGTTTCCAGGGAAGGACATCTACTGCAGTGATTAGTACGACATTAAAAACATCACAAACTAATCTCTCAATCTCTTATTTATTATTTTTAGGTATTTATTTTTTCCAAATGGGAAATAGGTGTAAATAAGTACAGATTAGCCTATCAATTTTTAATGTAGAGCAGTAGGTGGAGCAGTAGATAGCACTGTCGCCGCACAGCAAGACGGTTCCGGGTGAGTCTCGCTCTGTGCGAAGTTTGCATGTTCTTCCCGTGTCTGCATGGGTTCTCCAGCTTTGTCTCACCTCCAAAAACATGCTCTTCAAGTTAATTGGCTGGTCCCAAATTGACTGTAGGTGTGAGGGTGTGTGTGTGTTTGTCTGAGTGTCTGTGTGGCTTGGCGGCACACTGGCGTCGCGCCCGGAGTTCCCCCTGCCTCACGCCCAATGCTAGCTGGGATAGGCTCCAGTTCCCTGTGACTCGCGGATGAAGCGGTGATAGAAAATGGATGGATGGATAAATTACACAGTGCTGCCTGATCCTACAGGAATGAGAAGAAACATCACAACTCCCAGTCTTTAAACCTTGATTCATTTTTTCTTGTATAAGGGTTTTACCAAAATGAACAAGAAGGTTTACCATAACACAGACCCAGTACCAACAGCATTAGTGGTCAGTGTTCTATCTGTCCCTTTGTCAAAGAAGTAAGAAGCTTCTTCATATTTTTGCAGTGGACAATGGAGGGACAACGTGGGAACGCAAATGGAAGCAGGTGGGAGAAGTGACACATGATAAGCGTCAAAAAGGCAGTGTAGTAAAGACAGAATCATTTGGCGGCAGTGGCTCAGTGGTAGAGCGGGCGGCTGAGCGGTTCATCCAATGTTCCAAGATCGGTGGTTTGATTCCCACTTCTGCAACGCCCTTGAGCAAGGCGCCGTCCCCCTCTCAAGTTGCTCATTTAAGCGCTTCACAAAGGAGCTGCCTGCCACTCTACCTCCCACTGCATGCTTACAGGCCCCCCTATGTGTGTTTGTGTGTATTACAGGGGCCCTGTATGTACTAATATACTGTACATGATTGTGATTGGCTAACATACTAGAGTGTGCATTCTTAATTTCCCTTTGGCAATTATAACAGTGTATAAAATTACATTTAAAAAAAAATTAAAATTAAATTTCATACGTGACTCAGTGTGGCGATTCTCATTTATCTTGTTTGTATCAATGACATTATCCCCCTCCCAGTACAATTCATTTAAAAATTATGAAAATACTTCCTTGCCAAACCCTTTATAAGCTATTAGAAAATTGCCCATGATTTATACACTAGAAAGAGGAGTCTTTCGGACACTGATGTCTGTTACTTGAATCCACAGGGGCACTTGAAAGCTTCAACAAAGCCAATTTCCCTGTGCTTCAGTAACAGTCAGCTATGCAAGGAATGCTGGTAATGGATAAATAATAGATCAATTAATGATAAATGGAAAAAAATTAATAAGATAATTTACAAGAATCCTAGTAACAAAACGGGAAAACCAATAGTTTGAACACCAGGTTTTTAATCAACTATTGTTTTACTTTTTTATAAACCCCCCATTTATTAATAGCAACAAAGCTACAGTAGGTAACATAAAAAAAAAAAAAAACATCAAACGGCTTAATGTTCACAGTCTGTCATTATGTTCTAATGCCTATTCATACGAATCCACCACTACTGATCTAAACCAACCAACTCCTACCAATCACAGAGGCAGGATAACAGTCTCACAGAGAGTCAATCACACTTATGGACATGCTGTAGGCAACCTTTCTTCCTTAGACACAGTAGGCTTTTTCAGTGGACTCCATTAGATGCTCATTGTGACAATGATCACTGGTTTAGATTCAGGCACAGTGGAATAGTAAATGGCATTTGGAGCAGTACAGTAAGGCCATAAGAATCAGATTTTTTCCCCCTCATATTATCCTCTTATGTGTTACTGAAATGACATAATGAGAGTTTTAGAAATTATGACATAAAGTTCTAATCGTAAAAGTTACCAATGACAGGGTTAACATTTTAATGTCTTAAATCTGTAATAAATGTGTTCTGTTTGGTAACTATAAATAGTTCATAAATGCTTTCAACATTGCCATGGAAGTGTATGATTCCCATTCTGAGGATATGTCAAAAGTATCACTTTAGAAACGCAAAAGCCTTG